>NW_008795030.1:115604-132134 GCF_000699145.1 Aptenodytes forsteri
CCTCCCCGCCGGCCCGGCGCTAAGCCGATGGCGGGGAAGGAAGGGGCCACGATCACTTGGCGCCGCCCGGAACCGGTACGAAAGGGGCAGGAGGGGCCCTGCCTGCCGGTAAGGCCGAGCGGCAGCGGGGTGCTCTCTTCTCCCTCCGTGACCTAGATTTTAAGTACAGTTCGCTGTCTCCCAGAGAAAGTTGTGGCCCAGCTCAGAAGCGAGGACCCGGGGCGGGAGGGGTGGTGGTGTCAGGGTTTTCTTTATTTTTTTAAACGTAAGGCCATTAGGAACCGAACAGGTACTGGCTCAGTCGACAGGGTGCCAAGCCGATAAAGGGACAATTGAGATGGCGAGCGCTTGGTCAGCAAGAAAACCCCAGAGCCACGCTGGTGAACGTGCAAAAACAGGAGCACCAGCACAACCCCGCAGAGGAGACCGACCTGCCCACCGCTCTGAAACTGCATGTAACAGCACAGAGTGGCTTTTCCTCACCTACAGCCAAATTATAATAAGTTATTTTTGTCAACCAGAGCTGTCCAGCTCTCCCAGCTACGTACACAGGAGCAAAACACTGCCCAGCTTCTCGTCAGCACTGCCACAGGGCTCCAGCAAGGTTGCTGCCAGCACGCCAGCCTGACCAGCTCGGGGGGACCAAATCCCTCTCAAATATTTACACAACGCCAAAAGACGCATGGCACCGAGGCATCTCCGTTTGCCTCCCAAAGAGAATTAAGCTATCGGGCACGTTATTCTGCTTGCATTAAGTGCAACCGTCCTACCTCTTCATCAGCAGGTAATACCCTGGGCTGATGCACACCCTGGTTGGGACGGCTTCATGCTCACGCTGAAGCCCTCACTAGTACCGACCTAGCAAGGACCACTCACACACTAAGGACACTTGCGCTAAATGGGAGCCAAACAAACCCAATTTTCCAGAATAATTAATTCACTTCTCACAGCTATTTACCCCTTCTCCTCTGTATGTCTATGACACTCAGCTCTGCCAAAACACACAGAACGGGGCAGCTCCCCCCTTCTCTCGGTGTTGAGATCACTTGCAAAAAGCTCCTTAATGGGAGGGAAGAGAGGTGTTTGCGCCTTAAATCCGGACTATCTGGTGGTTTCCTTGGACTCAGATGAGCACATCTGATTCAAAGACACAGGCTGGGAAAGGTCTGGTGGCTGTAAGTCGCTGCTCCTACACCAGGGGTGGGCAGTTCCCCTGAAACATGCCCTGAAGCTCCGACTTCACTCCTCGCGGCATTAAATTAACACATTTTAATACCCCGGGCTGTGAATGGAGGAGGCTCAGATGTTTGGTGCTGACCCACCACAATAACTGCTGCCATTGCTACTGCTCACCCACAGATGGTGGTGAAAACAGGCTGTGTCAGAAGAGAAACGCGAGTCCAAAGGGCTTTAAGGAGAAAACCACCGAGCGAAGAAGCCACAATTTTTGGATGCGAGGGGTTGGCAACAACTTCTTGCAATTAAGAAAAACAAGGAAACAAAACCACGCTGCTTCATCATAACATGCACACACGCTGACCGACGGCCGATTACATGGAAGAGAGACCAGAGCAACGAAAACTTCTCATCAAAACAGTGATTTAACACCACGCCGCACATTATCCACCATGCTCAGAGCACCAGATGATCCCCAACCCCATCAGCATGTGAGTGCAGAGAGCAGCAGCTCCCGTATTTTGAGC
This sequence comes from Aptenodytes forsteri, assembly GCF_000699145.1. Taxonomy (NCBI): domain Eukaryota; kingdom Metazoa; phylum Chordata; class Aves; order Sphenisciformes; family Spheniscidae; genus Aptenodytes; species Aptenodytes forsteri. The sequence goes on from NW_008795030.1 coordinate 117,308, forward strand.
CATTATTTCCCAGGTGAAGCATTTATCCACGGGGAACACTAGCGTAAGCTGCCGTACATGCTGTGCACGAGGGCAAAGGACACTGCTGCCTCTTCAGACCCCAAACAAATGGCCGGGAGTTCGAATGGCAGGGGAAACTTAAGAGCAGTAGAGTCATCAGACATGAAAAGAGGCACATGGTCTGTGCCATGAGAGTGCCTTGAAAGTGTTCTTCTGGGGCAGGGAGATTTGAACCTAGGCCAAAGCAATCCTTTTGTAGGGAGCAGAAAAAAGGAAAAAAGAAAAAAAAAAACCAAAACCAACGCCCTTCGCATATGGAAATACTACCATCAACACCACACTTCTGCTGTAAATCGCTGGCTTAGCTTCTATCCTTTTCCTTCCTACGCAGCCCCAAACTGACCTCTGAAATCCCATAGGAAGTAATGGAAATTTCTTGAATTCTTCACTATAAGAACAGTTTGCCCCATGCCAAGCTCGGATTGCAAATATTTAAAGAACTCTCCCAGTTACAGCTGGTTTAAGTCGCTTTATAGGAGTCAATTAAAGATTGAGAATTATTTCAATAAGTCAGGATTTCTTGGTATTCAGCTGCTGGATATAGGAATAAGGAGAGGAATTATATTCATTTTAGGCATGCGTTTGCGGTCTCTAAGGCAGAAGCTGTTCCTTGCAAGCTGAAAGGCCACTTGGTGAGTGCTCAGATCCCAATGGACTCGGTCAGTGCAAACCAACTGGGTCACAATGGAGAACGATGCCAAGCCCTACGCTCTGCCTGTTAAATGTGCATGCAGCTAGCAAGCAGCCCAGAAGTACGCGCTCTAGCATCTTAAGGGCATCTAGACAGTAGGTTAAATCCAGCTCAAGTAAGTTCTTCATTATAAAAAAAAAAAAAAAAGCCACAAAACCCTTTGTAAGGTGATCCGGTGCCCTGCAGGGCCCCGCAGGATGCACTGCTGGTAGGATTTGCTGTAGAACAGGGCTCCCAACTTATACCAGTGCCGGTGAACACTGTGCCTAGAGGATTACTGGCACAAATAATGAACTGCACAGAGCTCTCCTCACCCCAAGGAGCTTCTCTACGTGAGGAATTCCCAATCTAAACAAAGACATCGTGCATCACACCGGTATCGGTGCTCCCTCCCCCAAAGCAAACAGGATTTAAGGTGAAGAGAAATACTCAGGATTACACCAAGTTCTAGGAAAACAAAGAAATTAAGCTGGTCAACCGAATCATTTATTCACTACTGCTCTAAATAAGCTGGTTGTGTCTATATTACGCATACGTTTGTACACACACAATAGGCATATTCAGTTTACGTGCCACGTTCACACATTTTGCTAGCAAGTGACAGTCTCCAGAGCAGCAGCAGCCATTTCACAAGAGCAAACAAGGTGGGAGGAGAGCAGGTGGCTCAGTTTTGCCAGCTACTGGCCCTCTGCCCTTGGCTCCTCTTCCGAGATTTACTGTCACCATCAGCAGCGCTGATTTGGCTGATAGCAGAAGGCCAGGATGAGGTGTAAAGGAAATCTCCCTTTGGCTTCACAAGCTTCGTTTTACTGTAAAACGCTGATCTAGACCAAAGATATTTCAGGTTAATGATTTACCTAGAAGGAAGGGGTGCTCCAGCTAACGCTGCGTTTCTCCCATGCTCACCCCTCGATTTGGCACACAAAGCGGCAGGCACAGCAGAATTCACTGCCAGAAAAAGCCTCCGACAGGCTGAATTGCAAACTCAAGAAATTTTCATGAAGAACTAGAACACGCTGCACCGCTTTGCTACAACATGCGTGTGCGCAGTGAAGGCAACCTGGAACATCTACACTTACCTGGCTCTGTATCAAGTATTTAACCAAAGATTAAATCTAGTCCAGCCCACTGTAGCACTCCCCAAAACCAACAATCGATTCATTGTTGAGCAAGTTATTAAAGGGCCAAGCAGCACCCTCCGTAGTTAAAGAGACTAAGTGATTTTGCTATTGTAATCCCACTTGGCATCATGGCAGTTGGCCTCAAGTTTTGCTAAATCCAAGCCGCTTCTCCTATCCTTTTCTGTGTGGTTTCCTACTGGAGAGTTTTCCTTTGTTGGTTGTTTTAACAGCAGGAGTTGTGCCCTTCAAGGGCCATTGTCACCAAACTAAAACTGCATGTTCTTTCCTGTGGGCAGAAGAATCCAGTTTTCGAGCCACTACATCTTTTTGGTACTGGCCTGGCTTATGCGGATGCCTTTTGGGGAGATGGGGAAGGCAGAGGGGACGGCCGGACAACTAAGCCTGTACACCTAGGAATTCCCGTCCCACCCAGAATCTGGTTCATTTATGCAAAAAGCTCCCACCGTGGGTTTTATCGGTTTGCGTGAAGTTGATGTTCACTTGAGTCGGTGTCTTGCAGCACAGCAGACTAGCTCCAAGAGGAAAGAGGAATAAAATAGATGGCAAGGAGCATCAGCTCTCTCCAGGCTGCATGCCAGTGCAGGGAAGAACAGCTTCCTGGAAATGGCTTTGTTCCAGGGCTTAGAGACAGTGCGTAAATCACTTTTCTGCCAAGATGCACCATTTAAAGATTAGAGGAGGTCAGCTTCAGATTGCAGGATCGAGTTTTCATACTGTGAATGTTTCTACATTGAGAGAGAAGTACTTTTCCCCTTAAGTATGGGTAGGAAGTATTAAACATACAAGTGGCTGCACTTAAAGGATCTAGAAAGTGCTTAAAAAAGCCTGGAGAATAGATTACAGGCAATGCTGTGAATACAAGTAGTGCAGGCTCAGGAAAAGGCAGAATCAGTGTGGCATGAGCCTGAGCTCCAGAAACAGCCCGAGAAATGGACTGAACCATGGAAAGAGCCGTTGCAAGAGACACAGCCGGCCCAATGGCACGCCGACCTCCATCAGGTCGTGAGCTCTCCCTCATTTCAAGCATTTACCAGTTTTTCATTCCCTAGCAGTCCTTAGTGAGGACACAACTAAAAATAGAGGAGCGTGCTGCTCACGGAGAGTGCTCGACTCCCTGCCCCTCGTTAATAAATTCCAGGAGGCGCTGCTGGAAACATCTATGTTTGGGCAGCAGGAGGAAGTTCAAGCCCTTGCACCAGCCTCCTAAACCAAACACGAACAGCCAGCTTGGCCAGAGACGCAGCTGTCACTTCAGCGGGGGACAAGCTCAGCTATGCAGCCTTTGTTGAAATAAACCCAAAAATAAGTTAGTGCCACCTAGGGACCAGTACGAAGGCAGGGAGGCAGAAGAGCCACACCACAAACAAAGGGTGTCAGTGGCTGATTTACTCCTTGCACGGATGAGAAGTCAAACTGCAGCAAGGAGAGGCTCTGGTCTATTTAAATAACACCAGGTAGGCGTTTTTTGAGCTGCAGCTTCTCCCCAGAAAGGCACCGGTTAGGTGAAGCCCAAAGGCTGCTCAAGCGCAGATTTGACTCAATACTGTTACTTTCCCACTTTGGGCAAAGAGCATCCCTTCACCTCAAAATACTCAGAGCTCTTTGGTTTGGGGAAGGAAAGTTTCAAGATCAGGGTTTATTTAGGACCAATGCATACCTAGCAGTAATTTAGAGTTACGTACCCGGCAGAGGGCCCCCCAGCCTGTACTAACACGTCATTTCTAATCCAAAGGCCGGGCAGAAAATTCACCCAAGCCATGAACCCAGCACTAGACAACTGACAGCAGTTTGTTATTGCAGGCTAGACCTGCACATCAGCGAGGGACACCTGGCAAGACCTAACATTTGTTTAATTAAGACTTTAGCTATGGAGAGCAAATACAACTTCTAAACAGAGCACGGGCTACCTTATTTCTTCCCAAAATAAGAGCTGAAGCTCCACATCACCTTGGTCCGTGCTGTTTCCCCTACCTGCTGTCTCCTTGGACCTTGCAGGGTTTGCCTTAAGCTACTAACTGGATCAGACTCATCACCCCGAGTCCTTTCTACAGATGATCCCACAACCTAATACAGCACAGCCAAAGTCTGCTGAGAGAGGCACTTCTGCAGGTGCGCAATGATTAATTGGTGCACATTTCCATATCACAAATTAAAGAAAAAAAAAGACTTCTCAGCTTTTGGCTGAGAAGAACTCAGGCTGGTTGAATTGCAGTATATTAACCTTTGAAACTGGCAGTCATGGATACCAGCTTCAAAAAGATTAATATCAATGGGACAAAATCCCAGAGGATAGCATCACGTTGCTGCCAGTTTTTCTGAAGCTTTACAAAATAAGGCATTTTGAGGCTTTATTTAAGGTCATATCTTTCCATGCTCATTTTATAAAGAAACCCAAAGCAGTTCAGATTTATAGGCAGAACTGAAGTACTGGAGGAGGGGAGAAGGGGGGAAATCAGAAGCTGTAGAGGAAAGCTGTGGGTATGCATGGAGAGCCTGGGAGGAGAGGGCAGGAAGCATGCTTCATCCGAACTGTTACCATTGTCACAGTTAATTGCTAAGAGTCGTCCTCTCTGAAAAAGGTTTGTAACTGAAATAAATAATATAACTCTGTTAGTTCAGCGCGTTCTGCAGGTCCACAGAGGCTGCAAGTTAACATGGTGTACATGGTAAATCTTTCCAGCAAGAGGCGCAGCAACAGCTTTGAGATGCTCACTAGCCGGATCTCACCCCTGCATTCAGCTTTCACCGCAGACTGCATCAGAAAGAAGCTAATAATCATTAAGCTGCCATCTTTTCTTTCTAATTATTTGTCTCCACAGCAGGGTTCCTCCAACCATCAAGTAAAAGGGAAGCAAGTCTCAAAGGAGCAACTGTTTTGAAGAGGGCTTGCAGCTGCCACCGCATGAATGGCTCTCCAAGAACAGTAGCAACTGCTACAAACTGCCCACAGAGCTAGGAGGAAAGCATCTCTGTTGAAGCTGTTTTTCAATGTTGGTTTTTAGGTCAACTAAAACAGCTTTTCTTATGCAACAAGAGATGCAGAAAGCTCACTTGCTTTTGAGTTTTTGCTTCCATTTAATTAGATGGTAATTCAGAAGGCAGCACTGCTATTTTAAACACCACAATGAGAACTATTTCACTATTTGCAAAGCGTTAAAATGAAACCACCGAGCTAAGCCAGCCCTAGAACTTGACACCGCATGAGATTCTGATGGTCTCTTCTAAAGGTATGGGACAAGCGAAAGAGATACCCTGCTACCACATTTCCAGGAGAGGTTCAAGGCAGAAAATCTCACTGAAAGGTAGAAAAGCAGGAGACCTTACTTGTTCTTCCTCTCTGAGCTACATGTGAATAAGAATTAAGGTGAGACCCCGAGTTCACAACGCAACTGCTGTTCAATGGCTTTATGAAGCAATGCCCTTCTCTAGGTGACCCGTGAATTAAGGGATAGAAAGAAACAATTTCACGTACAGGTAAACTTTAGATCACAACACGTGGCTCCCAGCATCACCAGTGCCAACGTATGGACAGACGCAGCCCAGCAGCAGCCCGTTAACGGACACACTGCGCTTACCACCTCCTTTGCCACAAAGATAGCTCTGAACACTTTTTCAGCCAGCGCGCATGACCTCACTTTGGATTTCTTGACAGGCTTCAAATAATGGCAACATATGTGAATCTTAGCTCGAAGATCAAGAGCACAACCTCAAATGTCACAGGCTCCTCTTGCCGCACTTGCACCTTCAGCATTTTTCTTCGCGGTTTCTGCCCTCCAGTTTCTCACAGCACATCCCTTCATGGAAGCTGCTGGTGTGTTACTTTTAGAACCGATGCCCAACACTCTTATCAGGCCAGGAGAGGAGATTCACTTACTACAGCTCCTATGCATTTTATGTTTACCTAAGAGATAAGCCAGGCTTAAAGATAGAAAGGCAACCTGAGCCTGCCGATTTCTCTGCTGGATGAAGGTCAGGGCTGTCCCTGATCCAGTGAAACTGTACCACACAACCTTTATCTTTGCCATTGCTAACAAGGTACCACTTAGCTTTCTTGTTTGCTGACCAAGATTAACACCAAGTATTCAGCAAGCAGCAAATTTCACCTTGTATCAGGGTCAAAACCCCCAAAGCCTGTAATAAGCAGGACCATTGAAATGCAATTCTCTACTCTCTGTGCAGTACATGAAAGACAACAGACCGCTTGCGCAGACAAAAGTCGCAGTGAGACTGCTCTGGGTAGAGCAAACCAGGGGTTGTTCAGGTTACCAGCCTTCCCCAAGGAAGAAATTCACCCTTGACCAGAGACTTGTCACACAGCAGGTGTGACATCACCCATCTGTGACCAGATGGGTGACTGCGTCCTGCTCAAGCACGAAGGAGGAAGACCCTGCTGCCGCTCACCTGATCCAGGACACCCTGGCACAGCTACAGCCACTGCGCTGGGAGAGGCATGCCTCTCGCTAACCCACTCCGACAGTCACGCAAGTGAGCACTTGCATTTTGCTCCAAACACGACCTCCCAGCCTGCACTTCTTGTAGTTACACCTTCTGTGCGGAGGAGTTTTGTTCTGCGTTCAAATGACTGCTGGGTGTTTGATGGGAGCTCAGCACCTCTGATCAAGGCAGGTTCTCCAGTTAATTAATGATCCTTCTTTTAGAGACTTGGTAGCAAAGAAGAGCTCATTCAGACAGGAGACAGCTGCTCAGCTTCCAAATATAGTGCTTCACTTACTTCTGTGTAAGAACAACAGGTTTATGCTTGGATTTGATTCATCTCTCCTGCCCTCCCCTGTGAGGCATGGTATAATAATGCTGAGTTTAAGAATAAAGCAATCTGTTCCCAGCACCTTCCTCTGCTTTCCCTTCAAGTCTTTCATCAGTGACTGGCAGTACATCGAGCGCTCGGGCACGGAGCAGAGCTGCTCTAAATACGCTCAGTCCTCTCCGTTACTGGGAGAGAAGAGGATATTACTGGGGAAGTGGGGGTAATGGACAGGAAAGGGGAAAGCTTAGCAGGAGAATACTTTAAATTTAAAAAAAAAAAAAAAAAAAAAAAAGGTCAATTAAAAACTTGTGAAGTTTCCAGAGACAGCAACCTCAATGCAAAGGCACCACTGCATCCAGAGAACCAGCTTTACCAAGGAGAGACCCCTTTCTTTCCTCCACCCTGAGCACACACACCTTATTTTGAGAGGCACAAACAGCACCTCACAGGCAGGCTCAGGGACAGACACCAAACCTCTGCTGGGAAACCATGAGAATCCACCCCACCAGGACGATCTTCCCTCTGTGCAAAGCAGGATCTCCGTGAACGCAAGCTGGAAACATCAGTGCCTGCCGCACTCCTCCAAGCTCAACATGCATCTCCCCTCCTCTCCTGCCAGACGGGCCTCAGACTCCTCTCTGTACCCTGCAAAGCCCCGGGCGTCTGCAGGTTTGCAAAGGGGAAGCCAGCCCAGTGCTGCGCTCCGGCCTTCAGAGAGTCCCTTACACAACCACGGCACTGATTTACCATCAACAGCTGTCAGGAGGCATCTGGGGAGAAACAGGGAGCATTGCTTTCCACTACCAAAAATATTTTCACTTCCATTTGCTCACTTGCTGGCGCTTAGCATGCTTTTATCACCGGGTCAGCGCTCCGCAGGCCAGGCTGGCAAGAAAAACTGCTGCTGGGGGCTTTTTCACACTATAAACTTGGCCTAGAACTTGCTATATGAAGTGCTTTTCAATATCCAAAATCTTCACACACACACAAGATAAATCCCACTGTTTGATAACAATCAATGCTCCAGAGTTTAAGACAGAATAAACAAGTCAGTTCATTATTTAAGTCCAAGTGATTAATTTCGGCTATTTCCCCTCACTGGTCTAACGAAGCAGGTACTTACCCAGAGATGAGACAGCCGGGCAAACCGCGCAGGTGAGGCACCGAAATCCATCACGGGGCAGTGTATAGAAGAGAAAGGAGAAGAGACACTGGTTAATAAGCAGTTCCAGCTAAACATGAAAAACCCCACACACCCACCAGAAAAATCCCTCAAGCCACAAAGCCAAGTGCTCACACTTGTATTTTACATGAGCGCCGCAACAGAGTTCACATAAACGAACTTCGGTGTCTGACTCTTCCCAGAACTGAAGGTGGAACCGGACGTTCACGTTGAGCCACTTCTTAGAAATGTAAACACCAAGTGGGGAAGGAAAAAAAAAACACCCCAAACACGACATTAGGCTGACATTACTTAACGCTGATAATACAGCGAGCGGTGACGCAGGCGTCCCGTGCCTGCCAGCCTCCAGCGAGTACGGCCTCCGGAGCCCTGGCCGGTGCCCGGGGCGGCACGGCACGGGTCAGGCACCGCCGAGCCCCGGCTGGAGAAGCAGCGAGCGCCGGTGCGGAGGCTGCAGACTGGCCCCGCGCGCTTCTGCGTCCGTCCGGCTCCTCCGGCCTTACATAACTTCCCGTGCAAACTTCTGCAGGGGTGGACACAGCCCAGCACCTCCAGCCCCAACTCCAAAGGGCTCCAACTGAGCCCTCTAGTGGGCTTCAAAAACTCAACAAAACACCCATAGACTTAATTTAATTAACACTCTGCCAGAGGCCTCTAAACCCTAATCCTCTCAACAAAAGGATCATTAACTAAATGAAGAGATTCAAGAGAGCAATGGTGCTCTCAGCCGCAGCAAGGCCGACTGCGTGCTCCAGCAGGCACACGCCGAGGCCCGAGGAGGGTCCCAAAACCCAGCCAGATCCTTGGCCCACGCCGCAGACGCACCGAGGGTCTGGGGACCTGCTCGACGAGCGCACAGTTGAGTGCTCACGGCACACAGGGGAAGTCTAGCATGGTGCCAGACTCCTCTACAGCCACCCTGGCACACCGGCGAGACAGGCAGAAGCCCGCACCCGTCCTTTGGGAGGCACCACAATGCTGATAGTCCCAGGGCTGTCATCTCCAGCGAGACTGAAACTGCGAACTGCTGAACCAGGAGAGGATTTAGGTGGAGCGCTGGTTGTTTTTAAGTGTTATTATCCACCGATGTCAAAAGCCTGGCAAGCAGGGAAAGAAGAGCTCTCCTTTCAAGAGGCAGCCTCGGTCCTTCAACTGAAGGCTGGGAAAACATCTCCATCTCGCCCGGCCCTGCCAGCATGAACAGCAGGAAGGGTTTTCCTCACTTAAGAGAGCAGGGTGTACGTTGGCAGACAAATTTACAGCATGCAGGGTGCAGTCCAGTCAGGTGCAGTCAGGGAAAAGCCTTTAAAGCCAAAGGTTCCCAGCCCACGAGCTTCACCCCAGTGAGACAGGGATGGAGATCTGGGTTTGCCCTTTGCAGGTGGCTCTCTTGGAAAGCCACCTCTAGCTCCTGAGCCACACAGAGGATCCAGAGCACCGCGGCTGCAAGGAGCACATCCATGAGACTACTCATTAGTATGGTGAACAGGAGCAGAAGAAAGCTTAATTACAGGGCAGGGATCGTTCCCTCTGGGTTCGGATGTCAGCAGCAGCCTCGGCGGGGCCGTGCTGCCCCACGGGACAGGTGTTCCTTGACAGAGCCCGCAGCAAGTGCTGCCTTTGCCCGGTCAGCGGGATCCTGGTTGGGGCTCTTGTGATGAGCTGCAGAGCCTCAGGCTCACAAATGTGAGAACCCAAAACAAGGAAGACTTCAGGCATTGCTTGCAAAAAAGCTTCTCTTGGCCAGCAGCAGCCTGCACAGGTCTCTCTGGAGATGCTACTGCAGCCCACCTATAGGTACTGGTCCCCTGGTTTTGGTGCTGTATGCGAGCACCCCTGTCCTGAGGAACTCGGTCTCATCAGCAGCTTCTGAAGCTCAAATCTGAGCTCCAGCCGTGGCGTTCACCAGGGCAGAGACTGCGGTAGCTGCTGGTGGGGCAGGTTCATACCCCAGAGGCTGCCACAACCTGGGGCAGGGCTTTTAGGGTGGCCAGGAGATGCTTTATCACACTACCTCTCCCCAAACCAACGCAGCCTTCCCTGGAGGGACCTCAGCCCTCCAAGGTGCCAACCAAGCCCATTGCAGACCCTCTATGTTTGGGTTTGTATGCTGGAAAGCATTCACAGAGGTCCCCATTTTCAGTAAGTGCCTTTTGCCCCTGCCCTCTCCCTGCAGCTTTTCGGGACGTGCCTCCAGGATAGAGCTGACTCGTTGTTGAGGCCTCCTTGCCTGAAGACGCAGGAACAACTGTTCCCAGAGTTAATGAGGCTGTCCTGCTTTGATCCAGGGCAGTTTTCGGCAGACACAGAATAAGCAGTCCTCTCCACAGTCACCTCCTGGAATAAATCCCAAGAGCTCCCGTCACCCCAGCCCAGGCAAGAACACAGATGGTCGCAGAGATTAAAACATACAGAGAATTAACCGCCCCATGCAAATGAGCTTCTTCATCCAGCCCAGCGCTGCCAGGTGGTTTGAGGTACAGCGCTTGGATGTGATCATCATGGTTTGCTGAGCTCCGATAACAGCCCCGTATCGACCAGAACAGGGGGCCAGAAAGCCAAGAAGTTTGAAGGCAGTTTGTAGGGGAGGCAAGATGCAAACTGCCAGAGTCAGGCAGCTGCTGTAACCACATCTGCCTCCTGCTACAGCAGTGGGGGAAAAGCAGCGGCACCAGGAAAAAGCCTGGCCAGCAGCATGGATCAATTCTGTGCTCAGATATCTTGTGTATTCCCACCGAAAGGCAGCTCGGATGGATCAAACAGTGCTGCAACCCCAGCATGAGCCATCTGCAACTCCGGATGCTTCCCCAACACCTCCGACTGCCGCTCGCAAGGCACCCGTGGGCTGGCAGCAGGCAGCAAGAGAAACCCACACCAACCCCCGCTGCCTTTCCTAGAAGGCTGAAGTCTTGGCACTCGGCTGAGGCACAGGATCCGACACAGCACAACCAGGAAGGATCCGACCGTCACACGGGGCCAAGTGGCCTTTCTGAGAAAGGCAGGGCTTTCTCCAGGCTGCCTCCTTGGGAGGAACTGCACCCCAAACCCACGAGCATGTTAGCATCACCAGCGATAGGTTTAAGCCATACTTCATTTTTACTCAAAACCAGGGAAAAAATTCTGAAAAGAGTGGACTTCTCTTGCTCGGTCACATCCCAGCTCCCAGTCGGTATTTTTAAGGGACAGGTTTCAAGCTATGCGATAATACAGATGACCACGTTTGCTATTAAATGCCTCCACTCCGCATCCAAGGACATCCCCGAGCAGCGCTGACCCCATCCGCCAGCCCGCGGCAAGGCTCCTCACAGCCGCAGATTGGCCAAGGCCAATCCCGACCTGGCCGCAGATTGGCCAAGGCCAATCCCGACCATACGGGAGAGGTTCACCTCCACCTCAGACACAGCACAACATCAACACAGATGGAGAAAGTCATGTTACAGCCCAGCGTGGCTCAGGGCCGGGCCAGCATCTGCCCTCCATTGCTTGCGTGCTCAGCGTCTGAGTTCGCACAGATGCAGGGAGGTGACTCTGCTGTTCCCGTTTGATACAGACCCTCAGTGCAGGGAAAGAGCCCCCCTCAAGTTCTGAAGTGCCCGCAAACAGCTTACCCCATCTCCAAGGGTTTTTGGAGAGCGGATACAGAAATACAAACCCTTAAAGGCTGGTGCTGTCTGGCAAGCAGCTAAACCATCGCGGGAATCAGGGGACAGCAACCGAGCAGGGATCAGCTCACGGAGGTCACGTACAGCATGATAAATGCTGTAATGCATCAGCTGCGTTAGTGCCCTGGCTACAACAATGCTTCAAGACATCGGTCCACCCCAGCTCCCACCCACGCTGAGCAGAGCTCAGCACCGACACCGGGTTCTCCAGGCTGTAAGCAAGCTCAGAGCTTCCCCGCATCTCCCACCCCACTGCTGCGATGCGCTAGCTTGTTTGCAACACCTACAAGATTGCTTTAACGCCGCTATGGTCAGGGCTTGGTCACTCCCAAGACTCCCAGCACACGTCAAGCCTCACACCCCCTTGCTCAAATCCAGCTCAGGTCAACCGTGGCCAGATGTAATTACCTACGTGAAAGGAGCTCGAAGCTGCCTCTAATAAGAGGATAATAATAATAACATCAGGCCAGGGTTCCTCCTCCTTTTTTGCTGCTTAACAGGGTGCCAAAACTTGCCTCACATTAAGTGGACCAGCCAGAACTTAACCTCCTTCCTTGCTACCAGACCTGGCTTTCCCAGGAATGGCAGGAGAAGGCAGGTTTCTTAGTCACCTATTTACAAACAGGAGCAGAGAACATTTTAATAGGATTCATTCGTTTAATTGAATAGCGCACAGGGTATCAGTGGCTTTAGTTGTGTTGGCAAAAGGCTTTGGGATGAGCAAATGGAGGAGCAAGGGCAGGCCCTACACTCTAAAACACTTCCCAGGGGCCAGGCAACACGCCGCCATTGAGCCCGCGGCCGTCCGCAGGCCAGTGTGGGGCTGGGGTGGTTCCCGACAGCCTCAGCATCCTCCTGGGTACGTTTTCCCAGCTTTTGTGATTTGCCTTCCCAGTGATTTGCCTTCAAATCTCCAAGGTGCAGGAAGAAGCAGCAGACAACTCTAGCTAAGAGGCACAACAAAATAAGATGACCCAAGCTCCCTTCCAGCCTCTCCTCCTAAAATCTGCAAGCGAGAGGCGGCTTTAGAGCCTTCCCAGAGCAGCAGGGTCCGACTCACACGATGCTCAGACGACACAGAGCCATTTTGACCCAGCGTTTTCTGCCCCTGAGCAGACACTCGGGCCAGGAGCCTGGATGGTGCCTGTGTGCGCACTGCCCGTGCCTGCACGTCTGATATTTCAGGATGGGAGCCCGGATGGTGCCTGTGTGCGCACTGCCCACGGCGCCCCGTGCCTGCACGTCTGATATTTCAGGATTTTCTCGGGGGACATCAGGAGGGGACTAGAGACAAACCGTGCTAATTGGATAGACGAAGCGTCCTCCACAGCCCTATAAAGCTGCGAGCAGCTGCTCAAAACCTCTTGTGAGCCACAAAAATAGTTTCATCTGAGGAGCAGGCGTGGATTAAACGCCACAAATGCCCTTTTCTTTGCTCTGTGCAAAGTGCATTTTTCCCCATTGCGGTCCCAAAACAAAAACCAGACCCGCAGATCAAACCAGGAAATTCAGCAAACTTTGAGCACCAACAATAGCAGGAGGATTTTCCAGACCTTCAAGCTTGTTTTGCAAGTCCCAGATTATGTAAAGCACCGCTCTGCCATTGTCGGGGAAGCTGCGCTGCCCGCTCAGTGCCGGAGCCAGCTGGCACCGCGCTGCCCTCCCGGCAGTGCCTGTACCTCACAAATTCCTTCCCAGGCACCTTCCACTGCAGCTATTACCATGCAGCCCTTCATTTTACACTTAATTGTTAGGTGATTAATCATCTTCCCAGGGTCTGGGGTTGTTTTCCAGACTACCATCCCGCCTGGGCATTAGGTACTAAACCAGCTGCCCTGGAAGAAGAGTCTCCTTTGTGTCCACAGGGCAGCTTTACCCTGCCGTCGCGGCTGTGCCCAGTGGTGAAGTATCCCTTCCATCGCTTAACTAATCTTTGGCTTTTCTGCCAGTTGGGATACGCCGGAGGGGTGAAGCGGTTATCGCTGCGCGCACACCCTCCGGGAAAACAATACGAGAGGCTGAACTCGTTCAGCGCCCAGCTGGAAAAACCCCGTCGGCAACCCCCGGGCAGGCGGGATGGGAGCTGGCATCCCCGGTACCTGGCTCCACGCAGGATCCGTGTCCCCTGGCAATGGCCTCGCGCATGGTCCCAGGGCATTTGCCTAATTAAGACCTAATGAAGTGCAGAGATCAATTGTGGGCCTGGCAGGGGAGCAGATGTGCCCCCTGAACCCGGCCGCTGCTGGGGGAAAGCCCACTGCTGCCTCCAGGGTGAATCAGCAGGAAAAGCTCAGGCCGGGAGGCTCAGTCCTGCAAATTCAAGACCCCGCTGCTCCGTCAGAGCCAGGGAAAGAAAAATGCTCTGTTCATCAGCAGCCTCTAGTGGGGAGAAGCACACAGATGGGCCGGCCGCTTCGGACAGACCCCACCAGCCCTGGGACACGCAGCCTCACGGAACCCAGCCTGGCTGTCCCCACCAGCCTAGCCGGGGATGGCACGGCACAGCACGGCTCAGCACGGCCCCGGTGCTCGCGGCGTAAGGGACCCTGAGAGCTATGAACCGAACCACCAAGGCCTCGGCGCAGCGTCCAGCGTGGGAGACTGCTCAGAGGGGTCGTCCCCACGTGCCGGCCGCAGTCCCACATGCGGCGCTGGTCCCGGGCTAAGCACGGAGAGCCAGCTGCAGCATCTCCCCGCAAAGCCTGACTCAGAGCCTTGCACAAACCACTAGGTGAAGAAAAAATGCATAAAAGGGACAACCAAAATATCTAAATCCTTCCCGGGCAGCTCATTCAGAGAAATCTCCAGGCTGATGGTGGGTGAGTCCATCCCCCCCCAACCTGAATCACACCTCAGACAGCTCCCACACCTCCAGCCCGCAGCATCCAGCGTGGCCAAGAGCCAATTTTGACCCCAAACTTCCAGCCACCACGGCCTTGAGCTTCTTCCCGCAGCTGGGAACACGCACAAAGGCAAAACGCTGCTCGGCACAGAAAGGACAGTATCTGCCCTCCGGGGTAGGGACCATCTGCAGCCTGCTCTCCTCCCCGGGGAACGGCTGCGGATGGAGCTCAGAAAAACCTTCATTTTGTATTAAATTAGTGACATATCTTCAGAGTCCCTCGCTCGGACAACGGCTGATGTTTTGCTTACCCTCCAAGCGATCTTCACCCACCGGCGGCTCCAAAAGGACCGGGGCCGGGGGGGGGAGGGTGATGAGAGTGCAGAGGGATGCGGCTGCAGGCAATTCCGGCAGCTGCCAGGCTGCGTGCCGGGAGGAGAGAGCCTCGTCAGAGCAGCACCGCCGCCGCCGAGAAGGCACTT
>NW_008795030.1:132374-133449 GCF_000699145.1 Aptenodytes forsteri
AGCCGCCCCGCCGCGGATGAGAAGGCACTTTCTCTCCTCGGCAGGGTTTCAAACCCTCTCGAGAAGGCCTGAAGTTTCTCTTAAGCGCGAGGCAAAGCCAAGCGAAGGGACGGGGGAGGCCCCCGCCGCCCGCAAAACAGCTTGAGCACGACCACGGGGAAACAGTTTGATGCACAGAGGAACTTTTTGCTGCCGCTGACTCGCCGTTACCATCACGACACACAGAAGCGGCACGTGCCCCGCTTTGGGCGAGAAACAGGAGGGGCTGCCAGCGCCACGACGAGCTGGGGGAGACCCACATCTACGCATGCCCCGGTGCTCCGAGAGGAGCCGTGCCACGGCTGCGCACCCGGGGGGACACAAACTGCTCCACAAGTTTTGGCTGCCTCCTTTCGGGGACAGGCACGGCGTAGCTGCATCACCCACGGGCACATTTAGCACGAGCAGGGCAACGGCTGCGGAGGAAGGATTAAGCCGAACGGGGAACCTCAGTCCCGCGTCACCCGAAGCTCTGGCGCGGGTGCAAGTTACTCCCAAGGACTAACCGGGTTACTCCGGCAGAAAGAGGACGCAGAAGGGAGCGTGCGCTGCCGCCAGCAGCCCTCACCCTGGCCCTCCCGGAGCCGCATCCGTGCCTTCGTCAAAGCCTTAGGAAGGGAGCAGCGGAGGGATGGAGACGGTTTTGGGGCGCACCTTCAAGAACCTAACTTGCTCCCGCACCCCAAGGCAGCTCCTCTCCCGTGGGGCAGCAGAGATTTCTTCACACCATCAGCCTTCCCCATCCCCAGCCGTTTGCTCCGGCTCACCCAGTCCCGCTGCCGGGTGGTGGCAGGAGCACGTGCGACGGTGCCGGGGGGGCACAGCCCCACGCACCTTGCACAGCCTGACCTCGCGCAGGACGTGCGTTCGCCTGACGGCAGCCCCTGCCCGCTGCCCGCCCGAGCCGGCAGGGCCGGCCAGCAGCCTTGGCAGCGACCCCGCTGCAGGCAGCTGCCAACACCACCCGACCCCAGACTTCAGCCCCACGCCGGGGCCAGCCCCACAGCGGACCCCACGAAGGACGGGGCACCACAAC
>NW_008795030.1:133585-134261 GCF_000699145.1 Aptenodytes forsteri
AAAAGAACACCCGCGCCCCCCCGCGCCTCCGCCCGGCGGCTCGGACCCTGCGGCACCTGCCGAGCCCACCGGGAAGCGGGGAAAGCAGAAGCCCCCGGTGCAGCCCACGGCACGGACTAGCGAGCAGGTTCACCAACCCCTCGTCCCGCTACAGCTGCGGGAGGGTGAAATTCAGGAAGGGAAGAGATTGCAGGAACCGCCGCGGACGCCGAGTCCCGCCGCACGCTCCTCTGGTTGCAACAACAGCGCAAAGCACCCCCGTCTAAAAGGGGATGTGGCGAGATAAATCCCCTGCTCCCGCAGCTGCGCGGGAGGAACGGCGCAGAAAGTTGATGGTGAGGTTTTAGCGCTGGCCGGTTGAGCGCAGCATCGATCCGCGCTGGGACAGGTATCGACGGGAGGAGGAGGCCCCCGGCTCCCAGCACTCTGCAGCTCGGCCGCCGCCACCAGCTTCGGGAACCAAGCCCTCGGCAGGCGCAGACGGCGTCTTGGAGAGAGGGGAAAGAGCGCGGCCGCCCCAAAGCCCCGGGCTGAGCAGGCTGCAGCTCAGGCGCAACCCCAGCGAGCACCGAACACCTCTGGGAAACTGGAGCCGGAGCCAGATGTCAACGCGGGAGCTGCCACCTCCCAGGGAGGGACGACCAGCACTGCCGCCGGGACCGCGGGGTGCAGGGGG
>NW_008795030.1:136245-137906 GCF_000699145.1 Aptenodytes forsteri
GCTATTTGGGAGGGGGAACAGGGGGTCGTCGGCTTCAGCATCCCCCGGGACCCCCCCTCCCCTCCACACCCAGCCGTCAGCTTCGCAGAGGGTCCCAGCGAGCTGGGTGGCACCGGGGAAAGGCTGGAGGGGAAACCAGGCAGGAGCCTCGCGCAGAGGGATGCTGCCAGGGATATAAAAAATAAAGAGATATTTATTAGCGTTGAGTAAAGTGCGACCTCGGCGTAGTTCTACACTCGGAAGCCGTGTAAACGGCAGGAGAAAAGTTCAGAGCAGGCCTGGAGGGCAAGGGGAGACGAGGCCCCGAGCAAGGTTGTGCGAAAAGGATACAAGAGCTGTACAAAGGCCTTTAAAAAAAAAAAGAAACAACATCAGATAAATTATTTACAGTTCAAATTGACTACAGGGAACAGGAGGCTGAAGGCTCACGAGCTTCCGCAGGCTGAGACGGCAAGAAAAGAGGGGCTGAGGCGAGGCACAGGCCCCGCGCTGGCGTTTCAGCGGCGTTGCGGGCTGCAGGGCAGCGTTTATCGACGGCCGGGATCATCCTCCGGCATCAAGTTCTGCTTTGGGGTGGGAGCTGTGGTGGGGTCAAGCCTCGGTGCCGCAGCGTGGCCCCCGCTCCCGCCCGGCTGGGACAGGAATTCATCATGATTTCCAGTGACTGGAAAAAGGTGAAGGCGGGGAAGGTTTAGGGAATGAGATTGAGCCTTTACCTGGATGTTTCTGCTAAAATCCGCAGAGTCTCAATGCAACCGGTGAGTCTCCGGAGATGCCACGGAGCTGCCGAGGCGCACGGGGCTGCGCTGCAGCTGGCTGTGCCAGCCGGGCTGGGGGCTTACGGGGCCGTTCCCGGGGCCGGGGGCCTCTCCTGGAGCTACGGGCCGGCAATCGGCACGTCGTCATGGGCGGGGAGACTCTGCACAGGCCCGTGGCAAGAGGGGAATCCCACCGCTGGAGACCCCAGCACCGCACAGCTTTCCGTGCCGCTGCCTCGGTAACTCCAGAGATCTGCTCCATTTACAAATACGGGCGTTTCTCTTGCCAGTGCCTTAAACTCCTCGGGGAGACCCGAGCTGAACCACGTTCCTCCAGCTTATGACCTACAAGCAAAGACTCCAGAGCCGAAACGTAGCTGCAGCCCCACTGTGGACGCAGGAGCCAGCAGAGTCCAGCCCCTCTCCCGCCCCGGAGCCATTTCTGAAGAGATTACCGAAAGGCACGATAGGACGTGCTCGTCACGGCACTAAAATCTGCCAGGAGCAGCACCCGCAGGGGACGTGTTTCAGACCGGCAGCCCGACTCACCCCCATTTCACCCTGGAAGAGCTCCTCGGGTCTGAGACAGGCCCCAGGGAACCCTGCCCTGCCAGCACCGGAGGCAAAGCCGCAGCCCGGCTGGATCCTTTCTTCTATCAAGAAACCCCTTCCCGGGCTCAGCTCTTCTGCAGGAGGCCCTGAGCCGCGCTCCGTCTCCTGCGGTGACACTACACAACTCGCTGTTGCCTTGCCTTCGCTGTCACCCTCACTGGCACACAGGGCTGTGTATTGGGTTTGCGTGGCAAGGTTTTGGTAGCGGGGGGGCTACAGGGGGGGCTTCTGTGAGAAGCTGCTAGAAGCTTCCCCCATGTCCCATAGAGCCAATGCCGCCGGCCCCAAGAA
>NW_008795030.1:138580-138876 GCF_000699145.1 Aptenodytes forsteri
CTCCAGCTGAGGAGGGGAGTGATAGAGCGGCTTTGGTGGGCACCCGGCATCCAGCCAGGGTCAACCCACCACAGGCTAAAAGGAATTTAACAGGGGAAAAAGCCCAGCCTCGAGCTGCCCAGAGAACAGGTCACCCAGCAGACGATCTGGCCTCTCTAGGA
Source organism: Aptenodytes forsteri (assembly GCF_000699145.1). Lineage (NCBI taxonomy): Eukaryota > Metazoa > Chordata > Aves > Sphenisciformes > Spheniscidae > Aptenodytes > Aptenodytes forsteri. The sequence continues at coordinate 138,742 of NW_008795030.1, forward strand.
GCAAGCTGAGTGGTGTGGTCGACACGCCTGAGGGATGGGATGCCATCCAGAGGGACCTGGACAAGCTGGAGGAGTGGGCCTGTGTGAACCTCATGAGGTTCAGCAAGGCCAAGTGCAAGGTCCTGCACCTGGGTC
>NW_008795030.1:139616-182194 GCF_000699145.1 Aptenodytes forsteri
CCTTTAGAGGTCCCTTCCAGCCCAAACTATTCTGTGATTCTGTGAAACTGATCTGGAACAAAGCTGCTGACGGGAAAGCACATGGGAGGGTGAAAAGTGGGCACAAGGATGGGGAAGAGCTTTTGCCAACTTGTTGGATCCAATTAACCAAAAATAATTGAAAAGCTCAGCAGGAGCCCAGCACGGGGCCAGGACCACTTTCCTCACCGAGAAGCTTCGCATCAATGCGCAGCGGAGCCCCGCTCTGCTGGAAAGCAGGCTGCGGAGCTCAGCTTCAGCTCAGGCCTCCTGGGCTTCTCCTGTCTCATGCTCTGGGTTTGCCACATGGTTTTGGGAGGCCAGTGGCCACGGGGAATCGTACCCGCTGTGCCCTCAGCTGGAGACAGGCTGGAGCCACGCGGCTTTGATCCACTCTTCCATCTGGTCAGTGGGAACATGGATCAAATTTGCAGCTCAAGCCTGTTTCTGGTTCCTTCACTGACCTTTGCACCACCATGGGTGAAGGTCAGGAGCCTGGGGCAGATGGGGCTGTTCCCCCCACGCACCTCGCCTTGTTAGGAAGGCCACTGGGACCACTGGTGGCGAACGGTGCTGTTCGGAAGAGCCCTCACAGAGGAGGGGTAAGATGCATTGTCCCGGGACACAGCCACGAAAGCGCTGCAGAGCCCTCTTCACACCTTGGCCTGCGGATCTGGCACGGAGAGGGCTACTGCCTCTCTGTCTTGACGTGGTCTCCAATCATCCTCCTGTGATACGTGGCCAGGAAGATGTCGTTGTCTCGGGGACAGTCGTAGTGGCAGGAGCACATCTTGATGAACATCATCTTCCGCTGGAAGAAGTCCCCCTCGGGGCAGCGGAACTCCACCTCCACGGTGCTGGTGACGTACGGGGTGCAGCAGCGGCCGTCCGTGCAGCTGCCGCAGAACTTGGGCCGGTAGGAACGGGTGCTGGTGCAGCCCGAAAACTCGAAGTGGAGGCTCTGGCGTGGCTTTGGGGTCCGCACACACTTCTTCCCCTTCTAGGGAGAGAGCAGATGGGTTAACAAGGACATGACAATCAGAGGAAAGGCCCACCTAGGCCCGTGCTCTATCTCCATCACTGGGCAACGGGACGCAGAAAAAGTGGAAGCACAGAGCAAAGCCTGTGAGACAGGCTCACGCCTGACAAGCACCCCGCTAGGTTGTCCCTGGCATTCACGGTGTTGTGTCCCCTCTCCCCAAGCCAGTACCTTGGTTTTCTCCATGGGGAAGTCGCAGGGCCGGACCATGCAGAGCCGGGTCTCCTTCTCCAGGCGGCACTGGGGGTTGTCGTTGGTTACCCGGGCGGAGATGCCCATGCCGCAGCTCTTGGAGCAAGCGCTCCACTCGGTGGTCTGCACCAAGCAGTTCTCCTGCAGGTTATTCAGCTCCGGCTTGTGTGCTGGGTCCTCCCTGAAAACTGAGCCACGCGGAAGAGACGCAAGGCAAGGTTCAGGGCTTGGAACAAAGTGTGGCAGCTCCGTGGCTGCTCCCAGCTTGGTCTAACTCTTCAGGGACAGTAGCAAAGGTCTGATCCATCCCACAAGCTACTCAGCCTCCCAGCAGAAGGAGAACGCAGGCAAAGCATGGGGCCATTTCCTACCTCAGCCCAGCTCCAGCCAGTTCTGCCGCGGTATCAGAGGGTGTGCGAGCCTCCCCCCAGCACCACTAAGGTCTCACCTTAATGGGTCTGGAGTTCAACACTTGCTACCCACACCCCGGTGCACAAAGTGCGCAGTCACCACCAGTTCCAAAGCAGATGTGACTTAGGGCCCCGATCCAAAGGCGGTTTGGATCCACCCCTATCCCCCAGCAAAGAGCTCCCGGCCCTGCCACGTCTGCCCACCACTCACCCGCCATGGCTGTCTCGAAGCGGTTTTCCTCGCTGCCCTCCTCGCAGATCCACTCTTCGCAGCACTTACTGCGAAACTTCACCCGCCGGGGGTTGGGGCACTCGGGGGACGGCAGCCGCAGGTCGTCGGAGCAGAGGGGGATGCAGCCGATGGCCCCGTCCATGCAGATGCACTGCAGCTTGCAGGTGGGCTGGAAGCTCTCCCCGTTGTGGTAGATCTTGCCCAGCAGGTCACAAGTTGCACCCTCGTGAGCTGTGGGAAGGGGGGAAGAGGAGGAGAAGCTGAGAAGACGGTACGGGGCTGGCAGCGTGGCCTCTGCCTCGGGGGGCCACCGGGCTCCTGGTGAGGGGCGAGTGCCCGCGTGCAGACTCTCCCCTGCTCTGCCAGCCCAGTGCTGGACGCAGCAGAAGTTGGCGCGTTTAACATTTGGCTCCCCGGACCCAAGGCTATTCCCGACATCGATTTTTGGAAGTTGGCTCCAGCCGTGCCAGACCTCCCAAAGTTCTCTAGAAAAAAATCTCTTCTCCGCTTGGATGAGCTAAGTGGGACTTTGTCTTTACAGCTTGTAGACAGCCTGTTCTCCAGTCAGAGGTCTCCCCGTCCCGCTCAGAGAGCGCCCCAGTCAGTGGTGTTGTGCAAGATGCATTCCTGACGCCACACGTGAGCCAGCGGCTCTGCTCCTCGTTACTCCTAGGAGGCCAAAAGGCAACGTTCTCCTAAGAGCAGTTGGTTCCCCACATGTCTAAAAGTACCTACAGAAGGAAAATAACACTTTGGGTTTATGACCTTTTTGGCTCCTCTGTGATGCACGCATCTCCTCTTCCTTCCGGCCACAACTTTTTCTATTTCTCTCTGTTCTGATCTCCAGACCTCTCATCTCCAGCCCTCCTACGAGTCTTTCACTCCTTCCCGATAAAACTTAAATGAGCAAAAAAGGGAACGTAACAATATCTGACACACAGGAGCAATCTTCAGTCTGCGGGTGCGAGTAATGCTCCCAAGTTCTTACGTCTGTATTAGCCAAAATTTTTCCAGTGGAAGTTTTCCAGCAAAAAACTCGTATTTGATTAAGAGTTTTGCAGGGACAGATCAATGTCAGGAATGTTTTCAATGAGAAACAACTGAAGCATTCCAATTTGATATCAAAGATTTCCTTTATGCTCTTACAATAGCTCAACCAAAATACTTGTTGGACAGTTTCCACAGGGGGAAGCATTTTCCTCGGGTAATTATTTTAGATACTGTAAAGATCAGGACGAAACATTTTGATATAATGGAAGCGGAAAGTTTTGACACAGCCAAACGAGTATTCTAAATAACTCATGGAAAGTTTTGAGATTTTTGTTTGTTTGTTTCCTTTCAGCCTGAAATGAAACGTTGCAATCTCAGAGTTGTTCACAGGAGAGAAATCCTGCTTTCGGACAGTTCTCGTCAGCTGCTGCTTTCTGCAATCCTGACCCTTAAAAAACAAAAAAAATCCATGCAAACCTCTATTGGGAAGTTACCAAAATGAAGGATTCTTGGCTGCTTGCGGAGGCTGACCAGGAAACCTGATCTATTTTCCCCTTAGTCCTGCTCGCCTGTGGAACATTGTCTCAGACAGAAAGCGTTTGGACCAAACGAGGAGCGAGAGCCTCTTTCCATCCCACCTAGTCCTTGAGGGGACACAAATCCTTCCGGGCTGCTAATGCCGTGTTTCTAACCAGAGCTGGAGCTCAACTTGCAACTCCTTTCAATGCCATTGGTATAAAAATACTCCTGTGCTCCTACTTAGAAGTTTCAAAATCCTCACTTTTTCCATCAAAGTGGAAGCCATCCACTTTCCCTCTACACAACCATTCATACTTATTTTTAAATCCTCTTGCACTGTTTTTTAGCCCAAGCCCTCTCCCTTCCCGATGAACCAGTCGTGCTGTTCCCTCAGCAGCACTCCTCCCCACCCCAGGAATGGCAGCCTGCTCAGGGGTTTTATTATGTTTTCAAACCTCAATCGTTTTGTCATGCCCTTCATTACCCTACGATGACCTCACTTTCCTGTTGACCTGATCCAATTAAAGCACCGAAACAGATTGTGCCAGCAGAGTGAGACGGCTCTTTATTTACCAGCTCCGCTTGGCACCGCTGCCACCTCCCACCTCCAGACACCACGTCCGGCCTAGGAGACTTTTGCCCTTTTCTGCAGGAAATATGGCAGAGCTCAAGTGAGCCGCTCCGGTCGCCGCAGCTCTGCCAGCTCCCTGCACCCGCCCAGGCCACCCTTGGGCTCTCCTGCTCTAGAGTTACTACGGGATCGTCTCTACCTTTCTGATACTCCAAGGTCGCTGCAGGAAGGGAAGAATTCCTCTGCAATACGTGAAATGCTACATACTGTGATAACATTAAACACATATACAGTAATTTTCACGCTGATGGTTCCCTTCCTGTCTCTTCTGACATGGTCTTCGGGCCGGCACCCAACCTAGAAGCTTCTCCCGTGACACCTGAACACCTCTCTGCTCCTTTCTGCTCCCATCACATCTGTCTTATTTGGATACCTGTAAGTCCTCCCTTCTCTAGTCACAAACATTGATCCTTCCCTTCATTTGATTCATCGCTCCACCTTCAGCTTCCTTCACTGCCTCCAAAATCCCCCATCTTCCAAGAGATCAGTGTGGACATCGCAAAAATATCACCCAAGGACGTTACGGCCCAAATCCTCGGTCCAGTTTAGGGAGATATCCTGGTCTATGTTCATCTGGGATTTTTGCCATGAAAATCTTAATTCCTCATTTAAAGGCAGGAAGGACCGTTGTGGTCTTCAAGTCTGATTTTCTACACAGCAGGGATCTGGGACTCTCACTCCAAAAATCTTTGTATCAAACCCATATGTCATGGTGAATACGAAGCAGTTTATTTAGAAAGATGTCCAGTCTTCATGGGAAGTCTTCGAGACGGAGACTTCTCCACACTCCTGAGTTAATTGTTCCAGTGCTTCACCTTTACTCTACAAACACACACCTCATTTCCAGCCTTAATTAGGCGGTTTACAGCTTACACCCGCTGGATGTTATTACGCCTGCGTTTACCTTATGAAGCTTCAATCATCAGCTCTGAGGTGTAGCAATGCCTACAGAGAGCACTAGGGAAGCTCATGTGGCTTCTAAAGATCACAATAACTGGGGGAGGAAAACTAAACAAGTAACTTCTAAAAACTTCTCAAAAGAAAGGAGAAAACACCTTCTACAAGTTAAATTCATTCTTTAGAGTAAAAAAAAAAAAATGTGTATGTGAACCTGGCACTGCAAAACGGTGCAGTTCCACCCCGAACCCCCAACGCCCCTGTCTCGGGGCGGAACGAGCGGTACGGCTGCCGGAGCATTTCCAGAGGTGCCACGTGCAGTGGCTGAACGCTTCCCAAAGCGTTCACATCAGCTCTCCAGCCCTCGTGTCTTCCTGACTATCTTGAAAAGCTTCAATTGAAAAAAATGGTCAGCTCCTGGCAGAGACAGGGGCAGAGGAGTCTTGGTTTTAAACAAAGAACAGGAGACTGAGGAAATATTTTTTTTTCCCCTCTACACCAAAATAATTTTTGCATGCTTTAAAAATAGCTACTAAACAAAAAAAAAATCCAAAAGATTTTTCTTTTCTGGCTGAAAAGAGGCACCAGGAGAGAAAACAGGTCTGCATTTGTATTTACCTGGCTCAGTAATTCTCATGTTCTACATAGACACTATTTTGCAAACGAGTTGTTCAGCTCTTTCCACCCCCGTGCCAAAGCCAGAAATACGGTGCGCCTCTTGCATGTAAGCAGTCGAGTGCAAAACGCCAATCTCCGGTGCAAGGCAGTGAGATTTTGGGTGAGATTTTCCAAGCAACTGTACTTTCCGGTAAAAGTCCGGATTGCTGATGGTTACCCACAGGCGCTGCGGGGCTAGAGGTTGTCTCCTAACAACGTCACGTGAGCAATGGAGAGTCCCAGACCCCCACTCGTCCCTTTGGAAACATCCTTCATCGCAGGAGGAAGTAGGCCTCGTGTGTACCGGTATCAGTGAATCTGTTGGCTCGCAGGGCTGGCACAGATCTCACAACGTGACGCTGGACGAAGCTCCAAGCACTACAGGAAATTCTGACGACGCCGTGGGTTTTCTGGGAGGTCTGCAGGCGGAGGGCTGAAGGGGCCACAAGAAAACCGCACAATAACAGAACATACAGCTCTCACCTAAGCAGATCCCGCTGCCTCTGTGGATTTTGGAGAAGTCGCAGTAGAGTCCCTTGTGATGATCGCAGGGTTTCTGCAGGGAACAGAGCTCGCCAAGCTGCCTGGCACACACCTTGCAGCAACCACAGGCATCCAATACATGGCTGGTGCCAGCGGGGCACTGCAGAGGCTGGGAGGGACACTGGCATGGATACGTGCAGGCTTGCGGTTCTACCTGGAGGGCAGACAAGCCATGGAGAGAATGAGTCTCCCGCAAGCCAGCCAGGCAGAGAAATGAAAAACACGATTCTGCTTCAAGCACAGACACCCCATCAGGAGGAGGGAAGACCGACTTCGCCCTCCACCGGAGAGCCCTGCTGCAGAGGATGTGCATGCAGCTCCCGCGGACTCGCAAGACGAAACTTTTCCTCATCCCTAACCTATCTGGAGCTCAAGGAAACAAAAGATGCCTCTGGGAAGCAGGGCCAAAACAAACACGACAAGCAGTAGCTTGGAGTCCCATGCGCAGCTCAGCCCCCCGCTTCCCCGGAAGCAATAAAATAGTAATTATTAACAGCAAGCGATTCCCGGCTCTTACACAGCACCGCTCAGGAGAAAACATCAAGGCACTCCGCGGCAGCATCATTAGACCCAGTCCGAAGATGGAAAAAGCGAGGCGCATAGCGAAAGCCCAAAGTCAGCCCGCGCTGAAAACTGACCCAAAGGCTCCCGAGTCCCATTTTGTCCCCTGGATCTCATACTTTCTTCGTTATTCCCTGAGATGTGCCCTCTCCTCTCCCCTTTCCAGGGAACGCAGCGTAACCAACGTTCCTCAGGACCTTGTAATCTACAGCTGCCCTGCCTGGTAGCGTTTCAGAAGTGCTGGCCGCCTCTTGAAACCCACCCTTGGCTCTTACACCACTTCAGATGCTAAACAGAGGTCAGGCTACGTCTGAAGGAGGGCTACCTTCTCCGGAAAACCCAGGATACTTCAAACATTCCAATAACTCAGTCTGTGGCATCCTTGTCCTGAATCAGCTTGGAGCGAATACACCAGCCTCAGCTCTGGATGTGCCCAGATTTGGGCAAGATGTAAAACCACGACTGTGAAAGGTGCAGAGCATATAGTCTGGAAAGATCCTCTTATACCTCCTCAGAAACACCAGCGTGCCAACCCTAGCCTGGTTTTCTGTTCAGCTTCTGCCCGCTAAAATTCTCCAGGTAGTTCAGAGGGATGCAAGAGCACTGCTCCAGTTTGCAGTGCTCAGATGCTGCACGCTGCTAGACAGGGGTCAGCTCCCACCCCGGGGGCAGCTGCTGCCGCAGGGCTGATACAACCCTTGCACGTAGATGATGCCAGCGAAACGCTTTGGGATCCTGTATTGCTGTGAGCTGGGGTGAAAAGGAAAGCACCCGACAGGGAGGACCCCTCACGGCTCCGCTGCCGGCCCCGGCCACTGCCACCCAGGGAGAGGGGCTGCGGCAGCTGGAAAGAGCCTGGGGGCAGGCGGGAGGGGGGGAACACCTGGCACAGAGGCCAAAAATGTATCTTGCTACAGCTCTGTTTGCACTTGTTCTATCCCATCCAGCCCTCGCTTGTGAAACAGCTTCCTTGGATATTGTGTTTGTCACCAATAACAGTAGTAAAACTTTTCCAGCTGTTTTGACTGTTGCTCAAAACAGCTGCTCTGACTTTAGCTCACATGAGGTCAGAAGGTGCCAACTGCCTTGTACTTCTGTAACAATCAGCACGGCATGGTGTAGGACAGGGATCAGCCTAAATCTTAACTCACAAGTCCTCCCAGAGTCTCACCCTGCTCAGCAGGCATCAGCATAATTCTCCTCGAAAACTCCTAGCGCAAAGTATTTTGGAAACAAAGCCTCTCCTGCCTGTAGCCCAGCTGTTCTCAGACGGCAGTCTTCGGGCCACTCGCTGGGAGCTGGCATGTCACAGGGATCTCTTCCCGACTGCTGAAGTGCATTAAAAGACGCTAAAAATACAGAAATGCTTTCCTACTGTTTTTCATGTATGCAACCGCTGTAGCTGCCAAAAGGACACGTTATTCAACCATGGACGAGTGGGTGGGGGGGTACATGAGATCATAGAAGAGGCAAAGCATTCCTAACACAGGACCTATATTAAGATGCAATCCATGCACTTAAAAAAATATTGACAACGAGCATTTTCCAATGCAGTGTCAGCCACAGGCCATATAAAGAAACACTCTCAAAATAGCTCTCCTACTGAAAAACAAACCAAAACAACCTCTTTCAGGATAACAGAGGATGCAACGGAGTTAAACCCAACCAAGTTTTCTTTCTCGCCTTCATTAATCATTGCTGGTGCTATTTATTTCCTTTAATAACTCACCCAAAGAAACTAGGCCACCTGGTTTTACCTTCTGTTCACAATCAGCTTCACTTCCTCATTATATTACGGCTGCTTTTCAGCACAAGAACATCTGGATTCAGATCTCCGACGTATCGGAGACCCGCTGGGTGACTCTGCACCCCCACCTCTTTTGGGGTGCCTCATTTCCCCCACCCATGAGCACAAGCACGGCTTAAAAGGCCCGATTCATCCGTATTTGCAGGGCCCTTTTCAATACTTCAGGATTTTCCAATCAGTCAGCTCAGACATGCCTCTTTTCATCACCCAGTCCACCCGGCCCTGTGTGTGTTGGGGCTCCTGTTTGCTTGTTTTATTACTGGGCAAAGTCAGCCCGTGCTATTTATAACTCCCGCTCCTCTCACGAGCCCAGGAGAGGATAGAATGAGCTGAAATCTTTTTTGGCTCGTGCACACTCAACAGCGAGCACTGAATAACTGGCTGGCGAGGGGAACTTCTTGAGTTGGGAACAGCTGGTAGAAAGTCAATGTTGAACCAACTTCCTAGAGTTCTCCATTACTTAATTTGCTTTCACAGCAATTTCAAATAGGCTCAATAATGGATTATATTGGATTTGCATGGAGCACCCTCCACCCTGCATTATTTTCAAGGACTGCTTCTAGGAGTTGTTTCAATACAGTGTGGAAACTGCCCAAACTGTCCCAAAGAACTGCAAGGACTCGCATTCAGGGCCTTGCTACAGACCCATACGTACCACAAAGACCAGCATTTCCACATCACACGCCACCGGCCTTGGGTGCAGAGGGATTCAACTTAGAGAACGTTTAATTTTCTTCCCCTCTGCAGAAGGGTTTGTCCCCAAAATTACGCTTTTACCTTCACTGAGCAGGATCCTAACTTCAAGTTCACTACAGCCTTGACCTTGTTTCTGTTGAGGTTAGCAGTGCATTTCTGTGAACTTCGAGAGCAGCAGAACAGAACCAGTATTAGAAATCAAGGCTATAGATTTAAGAAAGTGCTAAAGCCTGGAATATCAGCTCTCCCTGCTCCTGGCTTTGCTGGCAGCTCCCATATTGATCACAAACACCATGTGTGAATCTGCCACTCCCAGGACCCCTGAGCGACGGCCAAGCCACAATGGGAGTAAAAACAGTCTGACTAGAGGATTCCCTTGCCTGTGCTCCACACATGTTCTCCACCACTGACTCCCAGGTCCCATCTGCTCAGCTGACAAGCCAGAACAAGCTTCCTCCCAACTGCCAGCACCGAACCCAGTTACCTGGGGGGAAAGAAAAAGTGAGAATGTTCTTCCTGCTTCATATTCACATAAAACCTCTTCTCCCTACACCCTCAGGAAGGCACGAGTGGGGGGACACGAGCTCACACCGCTGCAGCAGTTCTGTGGCATCATCAGGACTTCTCATTCCTGATCAGTCAATGTCCACCCGAGCTCAGGGAACCAGCTAAGAGGGCCAAGCCGAAGAGGATTTTTAAAATGCGTTTGGGCTCATGACTGCATTCAAAGGACCGGGAAAGGAGCGTTTCGAAGCTGAGCTAGCTGTTTGCAAAGTGCTTTGGGAGCCAGGGGTTAACGCTGCAAGGTAGGAGTAATATAGTAAACACGTAACTGGTTCTCTTTCACGCTCCAAGACTGGCAGTAGATAAAGCAGTCAAAACACAGCTATTCACATACTCCAAACACTGAATTATCATGGATAATACCTGCTCTCCCTCCATCACAGGCTCTCAAGGCACCTTCCCAGGTTGCTGCAGCACATTGTACAACAGCCTATTATGAGACACGAGAACCACTGCCCCCATTTCACAGACAGAGAGCGGAGGCACGGAGACCTGCCCAGGCTGAGCCTGGCAGAGCTAAACATAACTCCCAGCAATCCTGGTTCTCCTCTCACCTCTGAACAACACAGGAGGCAGATTCAGGAGCAACAGCTCTCGTTTCCTTGCTCGATCCACTAAACGTCACTCTCAGAGCTCAAAGTAAGTCAAAAGTCCCATTTCCAAGGCAGTGGAAAGGCAGGTTTAGGGAAAATGACATCATCTCAGAGTAATAATAAAGTGTCACAGCGGTGGGATTCACTGCTATCGTTTACATGACCAATATGACGCTGCCAATGCTGGGTCAGTGCAAGAAACAACAAGACCATCCCAAACAGCAGCAGTTACCCTTAGATCACAGTAGTGTTAGGTGCACAGGACACCTTTCCTGGCAGGAAAGGGGCTGGCACATGCTGAGTGCTGCCAGGAGCAATCAAACAGACCTTATCAACCAGAAGTTTATTGCATCTATCAGCACAATAAGCCTCACAAGGCGCAGTGGCTCTGTGAACCTGATTTCTTCACTGATCCAAAAGGCACTTACTGCAATTTAGATACATTAATGACTGCAGCAATGTTCCTGCTATTAGCTATAGCACACAAAAGTCCTAAGCAGAATCAGCTGCTCTGTCAAGCACGAAAACAGGCACAAATCCTGCTCTGGAGAGGCTGCAGTCTGATTTCCCCCTCAGGGTCACTGTTTTGGGGAACACATGGGTGGATTCAGTGGCAGCTGGGGAAGGATGGTGATGGTAAGGACCTGGGATATGAGACTCTTATTCCTTGCAGTGACATAAACTCAGTGACTTCACCTCTCTCCGTTCTCTTCTCCCCCCTTGTAAACCAGGGCTGGCTTCTAGCTCACAAGAGAGGAGTGAAACAAAATCCATTCACACTTGCCAAGAGCTTTGAGATCCGTAGATGACAGGCGTTACGCGCGGTGCAGCTCCGAGCGTGGTTTAGTTACACAGTGCATTTGCATTGCTCTGCTAACAGCCAACCTTCCCTCAGGAACCTTCGGAGGCAGGTGGCAGCTGGGAAGAGTTATTCAGCCTAAAGCATTCGCATGCATCAAAGCAAGAAGCTGCACTGCCCAGCCAGCAAACGGAGCTGCTGCAGTGCAATACGTACCCAGCCAGGTGCAAGGAGGAGGAAGAACAGAGTCCAGGAGGTCACTGTCCCCAAGTTGCCAGACATCCCGAGTAAAGGGAAGGGAGGGGACTCGGGCTGCCGACTGACTCACTCCTTCTCCTTCGGAGTTTCTCCTCTCTCTTTGGAGAAAGTTGCACGCCAGCTCCTCTTTAAATAGCCTCCTGGAGGGGGCGTGCCCCACGCTTGAGTGACAATCCGGAAAGCAAGCTGAAATGGGTGCAACAAAAAATGTCCAAATTCCAGGGAACATGAGCAGATTCCTGTGGCCCTGGCGGTTACGGGGCTGCCGGCGCAGCCTGCAGCTTGGTTACTTTCCACATGGGTAAAACAAATCCCAGGAAAAGCAGGATTATTATCTTTTAATTTTTCCTCCTTTTAACTCCAAAAGTATGAAGCCTGGTACAGCTTTCTTGACACAACCCCCCTTTCCCTACCTACATCCATTCCTTTTTGGCTGCAAGAGCTGAGGAGTTAAATAAGCAGAGCTTTGTGGTGCTCAATGTTTTTCCTTTGAACAGGAGGGAGAGATGGAAAGTTCAGCGCTGTTAGGCACAATTAGGTACCATAACTGACCGTGCATCACCAGCACTTGCTGCTGCCAGCTCCGAGAAATGAAAGTTTCATGACTATAAAGACTGCTATCTGAACTCCTGCAACGAGGAGCTGCTTGTTTTAGGAGGCAATGAAAAGCTACGGGGTGAAGGTTATTGATAAAGCACAGTAGTTCCCTGTAGTGCTTTATTTGCGCCTCGGGACTGATGCAGGATATCACACATTTTCATCTCGGGGCATGATCTTTTCTGTTTGCTGCTGAAATACAGAACCAGGCTTCTGCACAGCCTGCACAAAAAGACCTTTAGAATATGAAAGAGTTGTTCTGTGTATTAAAAGAGTTGTTTTGTTTATTCCCAAACAGCAAGCGGAATGCTGCCATGGAAAGATGAGGAGAAGGAGTGCAGCAGAGGGCACTCTTAGTCCTTGCTGGCCTGGAGTGTGACAGAGCAGGTTGGGTACCGGACAGGAATCCTCTGTGCCGCACATGAAGTGGCCTTAAAAAGATGGAGCCGTGCCTTTGAGTCAGGGACCTTTCCAGGGTAGAAGTGGTGCAAGATCTGTGTACTTACTTTGGGCCAACATAAAGCAGGGGGCAGGAGCATATGCAGAATGCACTGCGCCATACAGTCCCTACCACATCCCAGCAGAGTGTGCTGGGAAGTAGGACAGAAGATGAAGGGAAATACAGGGAGTGTGTAGTGCGTCATTTAAATTCAGCCTCCTTCCTTCCTGCCTCCAAGCGTAGGGCACCTTAGCTGGGAATCAAGCCCTGCATTTTACTCGGGTCCCTTCAGGTCCCTGTGCAACACCAGATCAGCCTCCACACTCCCTATGCCACTCACTGTTTGTCCACTGCTGAAAACAGACAACTCCGACTCTTAATTAATTAGCACTTGGAAAGCCCCTTGGGATTTGGGGCTGGAGAGCATTAGCATGGTGCAAACCACCTCAGATGCACCTCCTTCTTCTCCTCTTCCACGAGACGAGGGATTTCACAATCATTTCCTTAACAGCTACCTCTACTAATGTCACAATGAAGGATTATGGCTCCACACAAAAGATTTAATGTACTGGAGGTGGTATAAACATCCAGTGCCCTAGAGCAGCTCGGAGCTAAAGGCAGTCTAGCTGGATATACATTCCTTCCCCTTTTGGAAGGCTTGGCACCTTAAACTATGTTGTTGCCTAAAATTAGCTGCTCACAATTTGCAGGACATTCTCCCACTGCTCATAAATAAGACAGGATAAAGCGCTACACACCTCTGTTCTCATTTTCTCACACAGCAAGAATATAATCCACAGCAGAATTCCAAGCCATATGGGGCATTTGAAGGTGTTATATTTGTGCCTTTCTAAAAGGACAGTGCTTAATGTATGGCTCGATTCATACATTGCTCCTTGTCCAAGAAGCAGCAGTTGCACCTTGAGCCATGTTCTTCCAAATTCTGCTTTCAGAATTTCTTTTAACCTGCTGCATGACCTCAAATGAACTGTTCAACTAAAACCATAATGCTCACTCACCTGTCAGGAGTTTTGTGGGGAATATTCAGCACTAAACCAGCATTATGATGGCTGATTAAGTTTTCAACCCACAACAAAAATAAAGAATAATGCGGTTATAAAACATCCTTACCAAGCTGTGCATCATCATCCACCTGAATGCTTTCATCTTCCCAGAACAGTAGCATAAGTAAAATGTAGAGAGTTGCAATCCTGCTCATCCTTCAAGCCACCTTAGCTCTGCCATGGCCAGCCAGCTGTCTCCCCTGCCTTGCCAAGAGACGAGCACCTGGATCCACTCTAGCTGCTTTACTGGGTAACAGAACCAACATCTTGCACCAGTATCTTCACTGCAAAGTGCCAGGAGCAGCGCCAAGCCCTCCACATGAGGGTTTCTGGGGACAGAAACCCTCCCCGAGCCCAGAGCAAGTCTGCCACAAAGGCACCTTTTTACCATAAGCTGAAAAAAAGTAGAGGAGCAGCAGGACATGAAGGACAAGTGTTAGGGATGGTCCAAGATTTTCTTAGGGCACCGCGACAACCAAAACTACCCCTAATGCTATCAGCTGAACTGTTCACCCCACTGGACGTGCCACTTGCCAAGAAGCAAGAGAAGAACATGAAGGTTGAGTGACTCAGAATGATCAAAGGGAGGAAACACCCAAGTTAACACCGATTTGCGTCTCTTCTTTTTGCCTGAGCTGCCTCAAGTGAAGGGATAAAGATGTCAACCCTGCTTAAAATCTCCCCCAAGCAAAGAATAGTGGGTGTTTAATTCACCTTGTTACGCTCTTCTGGGTTCACTCACCATTCCCAACCAGTGGCTTTCCTGAATTTATAGTAATTAAAAAAAGAAGACATTTAGATAATTGCTAAAAATCATGTAAGGGTAAAGAATAAAATTAAGGCAAGCACATACACAGTTTTTTGGCTCAGCGTGATCTCTCCCAGCGGCACTCTGCCTGCAGAAGCCAAAATAAAAAGCCGGTGCAAGCAGCATGGTAAGGGGAATCATGCTTACCCACTCCTCAATGACTTCAAAGCTGTCCCCTGTCTCAAAGCTGCTCGGTCGTCCACAGGACGTGCTGGTGGCTCTCAGGACTGCTCCTTACGGGAAGGTTTCCATTCTCACAGCTGGCCAGTCTTAGCAAAAGTCACTGTTGGAGTGGATCACAGGCAATCACTCTAATTTGGCACTCTTAACTTTACGAGCCTCACTGAAATTATATCAAACATAAATTTGGCCCAGCAGAGATGGTGAGGTTCATCCAGCTAGATGGTCTGAAACACAGGAATTTCATTTCACTGTTCATTACCCAACTACTGATGCCTGCTTGATGCATCCTGCTCACATGCTCAGGCTAAACTGATTGCCAGGTTTGGGGCCATGAAGGAGTCCTGTCCCCTGCTTTTTGCCACCTTCTGCAGTTTGAGGATAAGATGCAACTCTTAAGTTTGGCTGGGCACTTTCATCCAGCTTCTCCCCCGATGATACAAGGCTGCGGGACGTGACACTGTTGATTTTTCCATCTGTGGTATATTACTAATGAAAGAACAAAACCCATCAACATCTATCAAGGCCATAAGTTTGCTGCAAGGATGGGAAGGAGCTCTGCAGGTCCGTGTGCTTTGGGGTAGGACAGGTGAGCAGTCTCCGAATGCTTTTGGGCTAAACACGGTTCCCAGAGACTTAACAGCTGAGAAGGTCTCTTCCAGACCCGTGTTCCGGTTCAAGTTCAGTGCTCATTCAGCATCTGCCTAAAGGGACATTTAGGGTCAGATTCATGCCATCTAATCGTTAGGCACTTAATTAAGGCATCTACATTAGAAGCCTAATCTCTCTAGGCTCTCTTTATAACCAGTGGATAAGGACCGAAGCTCCTGAACTGCCTTCTGACGGTCCCTATCTCTGTTCCTACATACCCACCAGCTGTATCACGATGCTAGTTGCTGTAAATTGTCAAGAGAAAGTGTCACATAAAGGCAACACCAGAGCTCAGCAAAGGCTAAATGGTACAGCGTATCTGACTCCAATCTGGGCGGGAAAGGCTACCCTGCCCTAAGGACGGAAAGGGCAGGAAAAACCACCCCTACCCACTTCAGCACAGCCTTGGGATGAAATCCTGACCGCGTGGAAACACCCACTGGCTTCAGCAGAGCTAGGATTCCCCTCTCCGCCTGGCTTGCCAGATACTACGGCCCCGAGGGCACGCTGTTGTGCCCATCGTTTAAGGGAGTCAAGCAGGGAACAAATTTTGTCCCTGGCTGCAGAGTTCACTAATGAAGTCTACAGTAATTTTGGTTCTGGGAGGAACACTCCATTGTATTTGAGGATTTCTTGTGAAATCAAAGCCTATCAAGGGACGCAAAACTTGGGATGGGTGGGGTGCCTATTCATGTCCTTATAAAGGATGTAAATCTATAAAAACACTCTTGGCATCATGAGTTCGGAAAGACCCAGTGCTTAGACACAGAGCTTGCCAGCAAAAGCACACATTCTCTTCTGGAAAAATAAATGCCCCCCTGGAGCCTGATCTTGGCAGGAGGCAAAAAGCCAGTTCTGCAGCTTACCAAAGAGTGTGCAACCAAGGGCACCCAGGGGGGCTACCAGGATGGACACTAAACCCCATTTATCAATGCATAGGACTCCCGTTTCAGAACAGGTGAACAGTAAGGAAGTCCACACTTCTAAGGACATACATGCAACAAGAAGCCTTCCCAAAGCAGAGTACCACAGGTGTTGAGCTCTTCGCAAAAAATAGGCCTTGGTTTTGGAAGCAGAGCACTTGACAGTCTTCTCCCTCCTTTTGCCCCATTTCTGCTGTCGTGAGAAGTCTGGCCTTTCACCCCAACCCAGGGCCCAGCCAGCTGGGAGGCTTTCAGGCCAGCTAGGACCACTCTAATTATCTAACCTGACTTCTTGCCCAACACAGGCTGGAGCATTTTGCCTAAATAATGCACAAGATCCTGCAACAAGGGCTTCTGCGACCAGCTTCTGTATTCTGCCTCCTGCCAGGTTACAACCAGCTCTGAATGTGGCAAAGAGGCAGAAGTTCATGCACGGACCGGGCCCTGGACTAGAGCTCTGGGAAGCCTGACCTAACACCCAGCCCTGCTGCAGACCCCCTGCGAGACCCCAGGCACACTGCACTGGCTGTAGCTACAACCCCTTCAAAGAGCGGTCAAGAAAGGGCTGCAAGCACAGCTTGTTCCCCGAGGCAGCGTGAGCTGTGCAGACCTGTCCAAGGGCACAATCTGCACCAGGCGTGCTTGTGCAGGCAGGTGCCCCAGGATCCCTGGGGCTCAGCATCCAGGTTACTGGTCCATGCAGAAAATCAGACCTCGAGGGCAATGCAGACAAAGCTGAAGGCGATCACTCTACGCCTCAAGGTTTGTCAAGGTGCAATAAAAAAGTACCTGTTACCTGCAGACCAGCACAGGTCTCCACGCAATAGTGTAATAGCAGGTGATCTTCTGAGACCCTTAACAACTGCAAAATTTGGATACAAATGTGAGTCACCATCACAGCCAGGAGCATTTGTGCCGAGACATTGGCTTGCACAGAACTGCAGGAGGAACAGGCCCTGGGAGGAAACAGGCAACTGCACCCACCTGTGAAATGGATGCTTCCTTGGGTTTTTCCACTTCTTAACTTACTGCATGCTTAATTATCCTGAAGGAAAACTGCAGGGAGGGAGGGTATGTTTAAGGTGGACTTGGGCAGGCTCATTTAAGGAGGCCTCCTGATCTAGAGGACTCCTCTGGTGCACATCTCTGATGTATCCGAAGAGCACTCCACCTTTCATGGCATTCGGTCCTCACAACACCTGCACAGATGTGGCACAAAAGGACGTGCTCAAGGTAATATGGCTTGTGAAAGAGAAGGGACTAACGTGAGGTCTCTCTACCGCATTAATCACTGGGCTCTGCCATAATTACCAGGCGCTTTTTCTAGTGCATAAGCCAGGCACTGCTGTGTCTGTACAGCCGTATCTGAAAGGGTGCAAGGTAAAATTCTCCACAAGATCCCATCTCTCCAAAGACCTCTGGGATCACCTAAAAATCCAGGACTCAGCCCCTCAGTCAAAATAGCTTCAACAGGTCTTCCCTAATATATACCAGCTGCACATCTCACACAGATTCAACAGGCAGCAACAGGTCCCTGAGCTCTGCCAGGCTGGTAGGACCTGGAGGGGTGGGTGGCCTACCAGGACTTGTGTGTATCTCTCATTAGGGATTTGGGATTCCAACAGGAGCCTGCCCACACCTTTCCCATTCAGGTTTTGGAAAAATTCCAGCTCATTACATGGAATCGGTGAATGGTTGAGGTTGGAAGGACCCTTAGGTCATCTGGTTCCTCCTGCAGCTGAGGGGTAGACTTCGGGGACCAAGAGAGAAGTGCAGGTCAACGGGGTCTGCAAGTTCAGCAAGGCAGTGCTCTTGCCAGCCTGTTCCTGTATGGCACAAATGAATCTCTGCACATGAATCCTTGATTAGCTTTCTAGCCCCTGGGGCTGTAATTGTGAGCCAGCCTTAACGAAGGGCTTGCACCTTTAGAGAGGCAGGGACTTCTCTCAGCTGAAGGGAGTGTTAACCTTGGAATGTAATGCAGACACCTTCAAAATTAGCTGTAAACCAACTACTTCACTGCTGATTAAAGAACATGATCTTCCTCCGGAGGTCTGCACAAACTGCTGTAAGTTACAAATCGATGAAAAATAATTTGGGAAATGTTAAATGTGAAACTTTCACTTACATGTTCTTAATTATTTTTGTTACAGGCACACATCTATGAGGTTGATCTTTCGTATTTGTTTTTTTCATTTGTTTCCTTACTAATAGTTCTTTTAGAAGTTTCACATCACAAGTGTTTAAGAAAAGACAAGTCCCAAACTCCATGAATAGCCTTGTTATAAGAATGGCATCATTTTACACAATATTAATAAGGAAATAGTCTGTATTTGTGGCCATCATTGCCTTCAGACAGACCAAACTCACACAGGCTGAGGAAGACGAAATGTTTCAGCAGGCTGCAACCTGCTTGAGGTCTCTAGCGGGGCTTTCACATGAGCAGAGTCAGTGCAGTGCTCCTGGGCCCCAGCAGTGGTCACCCGCTCCTCTGTCTGCATGGGGGATGATGTGTGCTGCTTCTCAGCACCTGGTGCTTCTCTGCTCCCCTAGCCCCTTGTCCTAAACAACTGCTCTAGCTCTCTTTCCCAGAAATGTGTGTGATGTTAGAAACCCTCTTGATAAATGCAGAGGTGACAGTTTTATTAGCTAGTAGTGGAACATTATTAGTTCTGCCTACAAATGCCGCATTTTTTCATACCATTTTATGTATAGGAACCAACAGCATTACTGTTACAAACCTGCTTTAAGTTCAGAGCCTTTACTTTCATTATGGCTTTTGCCATATTGTCTTTAAAATACCCTGTTGCTGGTAAAGCAACCACTATGACAGACTACTAAAGCTTTTACAGTTCGGGCCATTTTACCCTAGGGATGCAGCAACAGATGTTTTCAAGTAAGTTTTACAAAGCCTCAGTCTGCTGTTGTTGTTGCTGTTTTAAGGAAGTTATTTGAACCAATAATTTTCATCTCTATAGTTTAAATCGTTTCACCCTCAAAAGCATGATGTCATCTGGCAACAGAGGTGCACAGAGATGGGTTTGAAAGCAGACTTTAGGTGAATAACATTCCCTTGTTTTTTTCCAATCTGATCCCTGCAATACAGCCATGAGTTAGGTAAAAGAAAAGCTGAGGCTGGTTCAATTTCTTTGCCAGGCAAATAGCCCCAAATCATCTTTACTCTAATGCCTCTTTATGCAGTCATTTCACAATGTTCTCCCTTGTGCATTAGACTGGAAATTAATGACCTGCCTGGCAGAGATAGGCCAATCTGTTAGGTCAAGAGGCTTTGTTAAAAAAGTTATTGGGGATTCTCAAATTATTACAATTTTGAGCCCAAGGTGTCCTGACCTCGAAAAAGGGGATAGGTGAAATGAAAACTATGGAGCCTGGCTATGTTTCAAGGAGGTAAGGAAAAAAGGCTTTTCCTGCCAGGGCAGCTCTTGGTCACTTGGCACTCAAGACCTTCAAAAACCACAGAAAGGTTCTCGACTCTGGCATTAACTGTTAGAGCTCTGTGTGTCCCTGATGTTCCAAGTGGGGAAATAACTAACCAGCTGCATAGACTCACCAGTGTCATTGCCTTTCCACTAAAACAGTGACACTCACCCTCCCCACGTGCAAGTCCCCTGGACTGGTGAAATTCCTCCTCTGCTATGCTCATCTTCCTTCAGAGGAAACAGTGAGGGCCAGGACACAGCTCAAATGCCTGCAAGCCCTGCAAGCCTGTTCATTCTGCCCCAAACAAGGAGGGCTGGCAGGGCCATGTGGATCCCTTTCCTAGAACAAAGGAAACAAACAAAATTACTTCCAGCTTCTCAAATTCTTCTCAAAATAATATGTCAGCTTAGTCTGTACTGCTATCCTGTAAAAAGAGTTTGGAGAAACAAAAGGAATGAGACAAATTCCCGTGCTCGCACTGGGGCTGTTCCCTGTACCGGAATGTACATGGGAAAGAGCTTGTGATGCTATTTTAAGCCCTAGGTGTATTTCAAGGGGATCTCAGCTGAAGAGGCCAGGGAAGAGTCCAGGCTGTGCTGAGTCAGAGGGGAATCCCATGAACCAGCCTCATGACAAGGATATAAGACCCTTTTTCATCCTTCACATGAACTAAAATTAGAGTTGAAAGAAAGAATCTTGTGGCAGAAAAATCGCCCGCAACAAAGGGACCTCAGGAACAGAAGCATGAGGTTAATTTGACACTGCACTGATATAACTAAAGCCAGAACTTTACCCCTAGCATTCCTGTGGCAACCGCACAGTGATTATGCTAGTCCCTGGTTTCATCAGAGAATGATTGCAGCTGGCAGTGGGGCTCAAGTGATGTGTTCACTGCAGGATGAACTTCTGAGGTTATATACACAGCGCTGGCAGTCACTCCTCTGATCATTTTGAGACTAACTTTACGGATAGTCATCCCACAGCTCAAACAAAGTGTTATGAGGTACAGAAGAACATTTAAAGCAGCATTGTTGTGATCAGCAAGGCTTTCACATTCCAAAAAGATTACTGAAACATTCTGCCTGGTCAGTGAAGCTACTGGCCGTCTGCCTTTTCATCAGCAGCAGCTGGTCTTCAAAAGGAGATGTAAGGATCCCTGCTAAGAGTGAAGCCACACAAACAGCAGGCAGAGAGCCCAACCCTTTCTGGAGAGGGGTTCCCACAACCCCGGTCCGTGGAGCCATGGCAGCACCAGGTTTCGGTGACCTGGTGTTGGACTCAGATCTGGGAGCTCAAGACCAAACCCATTCTCCCTTCTCAGTCTTAAGGCCCGAAATAGTGTTTACTGCACGGCCCCCCACCAGGCTTGGCTGGCTGCTGGTGCAGCTTGTGCCAGTGTCTGCTCAGCTCTTTCCCACACTCAGAATCTCATTTCTGCTGTTCCACAGGCTACAGCATAACTAGCCTTTAGGGGAGACGTGTCAGTGCCTGCAAGCTCAGTCTCATCTGCTGCCATGAGCTCAGTACAGCCTCTCCTCCAAAGCCAGCGCTGGGAGGTCATCGCTTGCCTTGGGTTCGAATGCCAGAAATACCCAGCTCAGCAGAGTTTTCTGGCTCAAAAGCTGCCACTTCCATAGGAACCTCTGGGGAGGGGAAGGGATAGGCTTTGCTTAATTGTTTTGTTTTTAAAGTAGCACTCTCTCATCCTATTTTTGTCCCAGGGTTGTTTTACTTGGACAGCTCTAAAGCTCTTTGCAGCTCATTCAAAAGGAGGGAGAGAGAGCAGACCCTTCGGTTTTACCCCTTCCCTACAGAGGGATTGCTGCTGTTCCAAGTCTTCCCACCTAATGACTTACCAGACAAAAGGGAGAGCCCTTGATCTGTGCCAATGACTCCAAACTGACGTGGGGCACAGCAGGGTTGGGAAGGAGACAGAGTGAAACGGTTTTCTGTCTTCTCCCCTTGAGTTGCCTCCCGAAGTCATTGTGCCCTGTGAATACCGTTGAGGAAGGTGACTGGCATGGCAGGGAGGCAGCGGTACAGGACGTGCATACAGCGTGCTTGGCAAGAGGTGGCTGACTTGTAGCTGGAAGACAGAACCGAGCAGCTCAGAAAAAGGCACCTTAAAATAATCTTGTCACTCAAATCTCTCAGGTGAGGCCATGAAACAAGCTTGGGGAATGGCAATTCCCATCTTCTTTCAAGGTTTATTGTTTTATTTGGTTGTGGTTGAGTTCTTTTCTGAGTGCAGGTGTTCCTGTTTGCACATTCAGCAACACCTCCCATCAATTCATGGCAGAGTGAAGCTATGAGGGAACAACAGGTCTGGTCCCGATCTCTTCAGTGCTGCCATCACCTCAGCCTCTGCACTAGTCAAGTCTCTCCCACACACAAGATGAGAACCAGGTCCTTTCTATTTCCTGAGAGAGAGACACATGTCTGCACTGGGGCTCCTGGGCAGACGATTCCATGTGCAGCTTTTAAAGACAGAAGCTCCTAATTCTGGAGTGTCTGGGGTTGTTCTGCCCCAGGTGAGAGCTCAACGGGCAGCGTGAACCTCTGGATTTTGGAGGGCATCAGCAGAGCCATAGCAGGAACAGTCAGCAATCATCAATCCCCATGTTTCTTCTTTATCGGACTCTCAGATGTCAAGAGGGACCAGGTACAAGGGAAGGTCCATTTTCATGTTGTAGATGCTGTAAAATTAAACTGGAGGGAACATGCTTGTGTCAGGCAGGCTGATGAGCTCCTCTGTAGTTACAGCTCTTCCCAGGTGTCATGTGCTTGCCCTTTTCTTGGGGAAAAAAGGTGTAGAAGGCATTGAACAACCACAGACCTTGCACCACAGCAATCTGCTTGGTGGCTGCTGGAAAACAGAGCATCTTCAGTGCTGGGGGCACGAGCAGGACCAGCTGCAAATCCTACCCCTGCTTTGTGGATAGGCAGCATACCTGTCTCATAACACCTCCTAGGGCCAGCAGCTAGCATGGCTACGGCCCATGCTGGCTCTGGTGAGCCAGGCTTTAGTGGGAAAGCTGATATTCTCCTAGCAGGATTTGGGCTTTCCCCAGGGCACGGGAGGGCGAAAGCATTTCTCCTGTCCCTTCCTTTCCTGTGCAGAATGGAGAAGCAGCCAGGATCTAACCCTGCTATTCCAGTCCCAGATAAGTGAAATAGTCATAAAAGCATATGTATGAGATACGAGCGAATGTGAGGGAGGGTAGGGACTCTACGGCAGTTGTATTACCCTTCCACATCCTTTACAGGAAGATATTCACTCCATAAATATCATGGGTTATGGCTGGGCCTGGAGTTCATGCTGAGTTTAATGGACTGTGCTAAGCAAGCAGTGTGCGTGTGAATGTGCATGTGTATTTCTTCCCTCTCGCTGGAGGGAAGCTGGTCTGGGTTCTCCCTACCCGACTGACAGCTCCGGAGTCAGGGAGCTCTGCAGCTCTCCTTAGGCTAAATTGGCATTTCAGAATAGTGCTGGTGTATTTAAGGAGGGGAAGGAAGGCAAAACCATCCATTACCAGTGAATATGGAGTTTCTTCATGAGAGCTACGGGAACCTGAGATCTGGAGAGAGCTAGAAAACGTTGATTAGAGGTAGGGCCTCGGAGGACCCACACCAGTTTACACCAGTTGAGCATCTGACCTCAATTCCCTTTGGGCTTTTGGCACTCAGACTGCTAGGGTGCTTTTGGAAATAATTCTAAGCATCTGTAGTTGTAGACCCCTAACTACCTTCAGTTCAGCACTGGATCTCAATTTCTTCTGGCAGCTGGGGTTGTTTTGATCAAGGTTTTGGCCTGCCTGAGGGCTCAGAACCAGTAGAGAAGCTGCTGTCAGCATCCCCAAAGCTCAACCCCCTCCTCTGTTAGAGCATCCTGCTCCTCCACGTTCCTATTGCATATACCTGGAACTGCTGTGACCGTGGCAGGATGAATCCCCAGTTATACGGCCGCAGGAACTGTCCCTCTGCAGTCCCCTATGGCATTAATCAACATACTCCCTCCAAGGGCTCCTTCTTTGTTTACAAACTAAAGAAACCCAAATTCTTGCGTTACTGAGAATTTCCACTCAGCTGTGGGTCACATTTTAAGATTCCTCTGCTTTTCCTTCCAAGTAACAAATGTTTGTTTTGCTGAAGAAAAAGGGAGTGATCCTGTTCCACTCGAATGGGTGTAAATCAGGAGTAATTCCACTGAATCCAAGGGGCCAGGAGCAGGGAAAACCCAGCATGAGAAGTGTATCCTGCCCATTTCTATGAGCATATGAAGGCCAGATTTCTTAATTCCTTTACCCCCCACTGCTTTTGTTCTCTTCCCACCCTTGCCCTGTCTCCCTGTTAGAAAGAATGTCATGACTGGGATGTCAAAGAGCAGTTATCACTAGATGTTTGGTTGAGTTTTTTTTAATAAATATATGATGTTCTCCAGATGCTGAAGAACCAAGTAGGCTTCAGATGATCGCCTCTGCTCTCATTTACACAGCTATAAATCCTGAGTCACTCCACTTACTTCAGCAGACTAATGCCAGATGCAAGCAGAGGAACTAAGATCAGCATCCAACCCTGAGCTACTAAAAGCAAACTGACCAACTGCATTTCTTAAAGAAAGACTTCTACAATGATTAATGACAGACAGACAAACAAAAGAGGGGCCTTGGGACACATTTCTCTAAGTCACAGCAATTTTCACTTAAGCAGCTGGGACATTTTTTAAAGCCCAAAACAAGAGAGAGAAAACTTATTTACTGGCTCAACTGACCTAGGGTTTTTTTTTTTTCTCTTTTTAAGAAGATACAGACTTACGGGGAACGTGAATGAAAAGGTCCTGTTCACAGCTTTGCCTTCACATTGCCTGAACTAAAAGTCATTTGGGTTTAAACCAACATGAGTCAGGCATCAGGTGAAAAGAATGGTTCCCACAGCCCCAGATCAGGAATCAGTGCCCTTTAATACAACTGCTTCTGCTCTCAGTGGTGCCAGGAGTCCAGGCAGAGTCAAAGGAGCTTTTCTAGATTTATGCAGCTTCTGCAGAAACCAGAATCGGGTGTAGTTTTGAGATCCACCCGATAACACAGCTTTTGCTCTCATGGTTGCGTGCAATTAGTTGCAACTGCATTTTAGTTCAGTTTCAGTGGGCCAGTTGTAACCCTGGTTAGAGTTTGGGGTCTGAGGAGCACTGGATGGGAAAAAGTCTTGCAGGAAAGGCCCTGTGATCCTCCCAAAGGATGGCTGAGAAGCAGAGATTTCCACGTAAAATGTCCATCTTTGTACACTCATCCAGCTTCTCACAACTGCAAGATACACTGCAAGATCACTTGCATACTTTCTCCGACTAATTTAGGTTTGACATACAGTTAAGTCTCTGTTTATGTCACTTCTGAAGTGAATCGTGGACATTTGTGTTGCGTTGATACAAATTTACGGACAAAGTTATTTGATTCTTCAAATGGTTCTCAGATCCTGTTTACAAATTCTTTTACACTTTAGATCAGATGTGTCAGCATGAGCCCGGACACCTTTCATTGTTCCGGTAGCGCAAAGCAGCTGTAAGCCCAGTTTAGTCAGCCAGTTAAAGTGGATTTACTGGTGCTTTGGACTTGAAGCTGCTCAGACAGCCAGAGGATATCAGTGAATACTGTCTGCATGTGGCACATTTCAGATGGATCCTTACAAAAAATGCATACTTTCCTAAGAGAGATGTTTGTGACACTTTATGCTCTCTTCCTTCCGTGAACATAGTGCATTTTATTGAAAACAGCTGGATTTGCACCAGTGTCAAAGAGATTATGGTCTGTGCTGGTCTTGTTCTGACAGTTACAGGTGTCAAAGATGGTCAGTAGAGGACTTTTGCCTTTGAAGGTACAAAATGGATGTGGCAAGAAAACAGCATTTTAGACACACGTACAACCTCTTATATCGGAGTGTCTGGGCATGTTAAAATCTTTTTCACATGGCTTAGTGTTTACTGGTGTCAGAGGTGGATAGCCTCAGAGCAGCTGTTTGGCTCATTAGCTCTCAGACATGGAGAATGTTTGTCCTGGGAACAGTATTTATAACCTTCCTAGGCAAATGAGAGCCAAGATATTTCAAAACACAGTTTGTACTGGAGTGGTATCCCTCCTCCCAAATACCCCACTGCAAAAGTTTCTAACTAGTCACCGGGATTACCGAGACAGCAGGGAATCCAGCGGAAAAAGCGTATTCGAGATTTTGTAGGCCAATCCCGCTTTTGGTTAGGGTAAAGAAAGAATACCTTTCTTGAATTGACAGATCTGCAGTGTTACCTGGCCAAAGCAAGTTAAGAAAGAATCAGTTCCCATTCCTCTTTTATGAGAAGAAATTCTGTGCAGTGGGAGAGTTAGAACGGACCGTTTGCTAATGCACTCTTTTATGAAAAGAGTTTAGAAGAAGGCGCAGGTGAGGCTTTCTAAAGTGTTTAAGTGCTGCAGGAGCCTATTTGCACCACTAAAGTAATTCAGATCTCATCAATAAAAACTTATGTGACAAGACAGAGAAGAAAAGGATTTTCTGCAGAATCAGTCACTTCCCTGTATTTCCCTTGCCTTCTTTAAGATTCAGGTATTTAAAACCTTATGGCCCAAAGGAGAACTAATTTCAAATACACTGATAAGTATCTATTTGGAGATCTTCTGGCAAGTTTTACAGTATCACAGGGTTTCTTAAGAAGCTTTTCCAGTGCCTGACAGCACGTATTTTCCTTCCCCGCAGAAAAGCAGCAGTTATTTGACATTCCACTCCTCAAGGTGCCTAGTTCCTGCTGCACTTACACCACGTCTCTGAATGATAGATTTCTGAGACCAGCACTATCCAAATAAAGCCACCAGGCTTTCCCAGAAACATGAAACGGCCACATCTAAGAATCTCAAAGGCAAGCAAATATCCTTCTTTTTAGAGATGAGAGATAAACAACTATTCAGCGGAAGCCGCAAAGACAAGATTTGACCCACATCCCTACATTTTCACCAGCAGCTGGTGATCTAGGGTATTTTCCAATCTTGTGATATATGATTTTTTTAATGCAAGGTAACTATCTTGTGAAGAATCACCCTCAATTTAAACCCACTCTTTTAGAAACTGAATCTCAAGTCTTTTATATCCTACTCCTTCCTTTATTCTAGACCGTTAGGGACACACTGCCACTCTGAGCAGATACAGACTCCAAATGTCCTTTCACATATGCTGATACAAATGAGAAGACTCAGAAGACAACATAGCTATGCTATGGTGAAACAGGTACAGTCATTTTCATGAGGTAATTCCCACTGAATATTCCTAGCTTGTCTTCCAATCACACAAAACGGTCCGGTCACTTCACCTTGGCCTCACACGCTCTCCTTTCGGTGCTTCTTGACATATTAACTACATATATGACTTTTTAACTCAATTATAACTTCTCAGGATTAGCAGGAATGGGATCAGATGGGAACAATCTGCGACTACTTCATTAGGAGGGATGTGAGTTGCAGGGAGTCTGAGACTGGAAGGCATGATAAATGATAAGGTGGATGGATTATAAGTTCCAACGAGGGATGCTGGAAAAGCCTCAAGAAGGAATAAAAGATGAAGCAGAAGAGAAAAGTCTGTTTTGAGAAAGTGCTGGTGCCAGCTTGTTGTGTTTCTGGAGCCCATATGTGGATCTGTATATTTTTACATCAGCACCTGTCCAAGATGCATCCCTCCTTGTAGATGCCCCCTCCGTAGGAAATTTCCACGGACACACTAATTCACAGCTGCATGCAAAATGCTTTGCTGTGTCCCTGGGAAGCCCCTAACCCATAAAACACGATTTCAGAGCATGGCTAGAAAATCTTGTCACTTCCCAGGCTGGTGTGTAGTGTTCAGGTGTTAACAGGAATGATATGGTTACTTTGCATAGTCCCGCTGAGAACTACATCCCAGGCTTTTGTAGATTTAGGCTTTGCTTAGCATTTTCGTTTTTACCATAGGACAATCAATTAGCTGCTTTGGATATGGAGAAATCTGGAAGTGGTTTCCATGTTTACAGTGGGAGCAAACAACAGCATGCCCTTAGGTCCAAGTGTCTCTCAGTTATTCCCACCTCCTGCATCGATTTAACTTCTGCAAAAGGAAGGAAGTCCATCAATCCCAGGGAACATGTATTTCTCTCCTATCTGCATGCCATGAGACTCGACAGCAGTGTGCAGAATGGAGCACGAAGCGGGCACCTTACACAGCACGGCCAAAGCACCGTGGCCTGACCTGACTCCTCCTTTTACTACTTTAATCCCGAGTCCCCTGCCTCCTGTCATACTCACACTGGAACCGCACTCAGTTCTTCAGTCCTCCACTCCTCTAACCCAAGCCACCTCACGCAGCCATCACTGTGCCTGAAATATGAATCACCAAGTAACAGAGCCAAAAAGTTGAACTTGCGATGCAGCAAAAAGAGAGAAAAGCATTTCACATGAGAGAGGCCAAGCCTGCTCCAGTGTCATCTCTGACCATACCCAGCCAGCCTCTTTCTCTCTTTGCTTCATTTCTCTTTCTCACTGCTGGCGAAAAAAAAAATCTGTCTTGTAACAAGCTGACCTTTCAGCTGAACTTCTCAGCCCCTCCTCATCTTTTGAATCATATGTAAATAATTATACTAATATTGAGCATTTACCTATTCTGAACATAGTGCCTTCCAGCCACAAAGCACCTTGCAAAGTTTAAAAGCTTGGCCACAAACCCCCAGGGAAGCAGCTTTCTATCCCTGACCTCAATGTGCAACAGGAGGAACTATAGTACAGAGGAGAGAGGCAACTTGCTTGAGGCCACACAGCAAGCCTACAGCCGAGCCAAGAGCAAAAGGCAGCTCTGCTCACTCCCCGCTCTGAGCTTAAACCAGCCGGTGCTTTTTCATCAGCACTGACAAGACAGATATTCTAGTGATTTCAGTGAACAAAGAGGGCCCTCTCTGAGCTGCTGTATGCTGCCATGTGTTTCCCTGCTGTCAATGATTATCCATGGGATTCCCAACAAGGACCTACAGTCACTGGCAACATCTGCTGCAGGGTTTCTCAAGGGGCTGAGGACGGGCTGGTTTTAGCCTTTTGTTTATTTGGACAAGTTCATTGCTTGCCAGAAGTGCTCCCCCCACTGCACACACATACACCCCCCCACACACGCTCTTTCGAGCCAGAGAGCAGGGGACCTTCCATCCCACACTGCCTGCTTTGTAAGGCCTGGCTCTGCAGGAGGCCATTCCTCCCTTCTCCCTGGAGCCAGCTGCTAAAAGCAATGCTGAGATCAGACAAAAGATTTCACCCATCAGTCAGGCTGGGGAACACAGGGATTGCTGTCCCGAGTCAGACCATTGGCCTGATAAACCCAGCATCCCGCTTCTGGCAGTAACCACCCACCCTCGATGAGCTAGAGGAATGCGATTTCCCCTTCCACAGATGCATCTAGCCAGCCATGCAAGGCCTGCTGTGGTGCACGGATAAAGGTTTCCTTTCCATACAGCCAACAAAACAGGAAAGACTGAGCTCCTGCTGTCCAGTTGCATCCCAAAAGTCCCAAATACTGGTTTCAGATAGAGCCAAGGTGATGTGCTCAGAGTTGAATCAGCTCTTGAGCTTCCACATGGGCCAAAGAGGGCAAAGACCTAAATTTAAAGATGTTGCAGGATGTTGGAAAAGCCCCAGATCTAGGATCTGCTCAAGAGCTGGATGTTCAATACAGGCATCACAGAGGATCTGTTCTGTACTGAATGGTGTGGACACTATTATCACTTAAAGGCACTTACAGGCAGGATGCTTGTAAGTGTGCTGGACTGCCAGCCCTGTTTATCAGTCCATCACAGGATGCAGTTCTCCTTTCACACATAGTAGTGTAGGACAAGGCTCAGACAGAAATCAATGAGAGCACACAAGACTAAGTCTGGCTAAAGGAGATGGTTCATATAGGAGAAGTGACCATCGCCCTGTCAGTCTTCCTCCTGCATGTTTTTACTCTGCTCCAAAGCCCTCTCTGGTGCACTTAGCTCTTCACTTCACTGCTACAGTTACCAGCAAAGAAATTAGTTAAATGGCAAAGGAGAAAACATAGCTCTGTGAGATTTTGTTTCCTCTGACAAATAAAGAAAACTCAAAGGGTCAGTTCATGGGTCTTCGGGGAAGTCAAGAGCCCTCTTTCCCTCTCATCTGTTTGCCAATTTAAAGTGGATCTATGCACATTCACAACTAAACCCTTCTAATTCAGAGGTTTAGTTCATTTGCTCCTAGAACTGCCTATTTTGGAGATCTGGGGATGTCTTGAGGTGCTGAAAATGAATTCCAAACATCTCCAACTCATTGAACAAACACGTGCAGTATTTATGCAGTAATGCATGATTAGGGAGCAATGCTTTGTCCAGCACTCAATATGAGAAGGCTGGCTGCATTTAGATATATTCCAGGAGTATTTTGCAGCTCTAAGCCTTATCACATTGGGTGGGACCTTGGCTGATATCAACAGTTAACTGGGGCTTAGCAACCAACAGATGGATACAAAATCTGACCTCTAAGGAACACTCACATGCTGCAGGCTTTGGTGCTGCCAGTTCATTACCAACAGACTTCCCAGCCACTCTTAGCGGCTTCTGCAGCGATGCTGCAAGGTCAGGGCACGCTCCAGGGTTGTCAAGTTGACACAGCAGTTACAAGTGAAACGAAGGTCAGCAGAGACGTCAGGAGAAAGGAAGCCTTGTTACGGGTTGAGTTTGGTCCCAGGAGGGAGCTGCAGTTGCTCTCCCAGGCATTATGAAGTCAACAAAAAGAGAGATTCAGCCTGATCATAAGAAAAGAATGTCTCTGATCTCCCCCTCCTCGGCAGCGATACACCACCCCACACGACAGAGAGGAAGGATGAGTAAAGCAAGCTCACAGCCCAGGCACCCAGTAAAGGGAATTGGTGGGTCCAGACCGAGAGAGCAACCCCAGGTTTGTTCACATTGTTCAGGGTTATGGGTTCTCGCTCTGACTCTGCGCTGGAAACAACACTAGCTTGTATTCAGGGTGGCCATTCAGAGCTCATGTTCTGCTGCGGCTATTGTTCTGCGTGACAAACACAAAGCCTACGGTAAGTGAAATTACATGTTGGGCTTATTTTTAAAGGCATTAACATTTAGGGAAAACTAGGAACTCGTACCACTTTGGGCTAAATCTGAACAACAGAGAAAATAAATCAGAACAGGCTTCACGCACATACTTTTCTATGAAGAACGTTGTTTACAATGCGTATTACACTCCAGAATAAATCTGGGATAAACAAAGTTGAACTCTTACTCTTCTCTGTCCTCCTTCCTGTGAAAAAGTCTTTTCAAGAGAGAGCCAGCCCGCCATCTACTCACCCCATACGCCCTATTTAACTCCTTGTGAATATCAGCGCAGACATTGTGGAGGACAGTCTTCTCCTCAGCTGTGCTAGTGCTTCTAAACACTCCTTCCCTTGCTTCGCCAGACAAAATACACCTTTCTCCAAAGACAGCAGAGCAGCTTGCCTATATGCCAGCTACAGATCTCTTCTGGCAGGTGCCAAGCACCAGCAACTCCAGCAGAAAGCAGGAGAAGATGAAATCATTAGTTTGCAGGAAGTGCTTAGCACATTTAAAAACCAGGACTTCTCTTCCCTGTATCTGAATGCTTGTACCCCAGAGATTTTATGAGAACACCTTTATGAGTTCCCCAGTAACCACCAAAACGTTGTCACCTGTTGGACCATTAGTCAGATCCATCCAATACTCTGTCTAGGATGACGACCCAGTTCCTTTCCTACATTAGCACACATCGTCGTGTTATACAAAGACGTGCGCTTTAAAGAATGAGAAGTAATGCACTAGTTTTTGAACATGCAGGACTTACTTTAAAAAGTCACGCTCC
Source organism: Aptenodytes forsteri (assembly GCF_000699145.1). Taxonomy (NCBI): domain Eukaryota; kingdom Metazoa; phylum Chordata; class Aves; order Sphenisciformes; family Spheniscidae; genus Aptenodytes; species Aptenodytes forsteri. The sequence goes on from NW_008795030.1 coordinate 171,023, forward strand.
TTCTGAAATGTAGTGAACCTAGCACTTTCCAATCTCCATATGACCTTTTTTTTTCCTGCAAACCCAGAGCCAGTCTGTGAGCTTGTTGACCATGGCAGAGCTTTTATGCCCAACGAATAGCAGAGCTTTCTACCCAGTGACCAAACACTGAAGACACAAACTGTCTCCTTGGACACAAACACCCAACCACACACATATGTCTTGCTCACTCCTGCAGCCAAGACTCACTTTGAGGTCCTCATGACTCAAAGCAGGGCAAAAGCGAGCTTCTCTCGGTCCGGGCTTTGCCTCTCGTTGAACAAGCATTTGTTTCAGTAGAAGCGCTGGCTTAAGCAGCTCCCATATTTCCGCCACTCGTCACCCTCTCACTGTCTCTATGACTTGTTTCTGCAGCTGAAATATGGATTAGGGAACTGACCTGAAATAAAAATAACCTAACAGAAAGGAAAACAAAAAAGGGGGGATTTAATTCTTTTTTCTTTTTAAACTGAGATAATTCCCTAGCTGGGCCATCACACAGCCAAGCAAAAGGTACAACAGGATGAGAGAAGGGCACAGTGCAGGCGCAGGAATGATCAGCCATAGCAAGGAGAAAGTGACTGCGTTCTGGAAGTGCGCTGCTGCTCAAAAGAAATACTTGTGAAACAAAATCCTTCACTGTGCTAAGCCTGCCCCAGTTTGGAGCTATTTGTTTTGCACTGGAGACTTGAGAGCTGGTCCACTTCTGACTGAGAGCCTTCCATAAAGCGAAATCCCCGCCTGGCTGCCCGTTAGTTCGAACAGATGATTGTACTGCAATACCGCCACGTTCTTGGGTCCGTCTCCGACTACTTTGAATAAAAACAACCAGAAAGTCTCACATGAAGAAATAACTTTGTTGACAGAAGAAAAAAACCATAAACCTGTTAATGTAACTACTGCTATTAATAATCTTTAAACACCCAGGCTGAAAGTTGGGTAAGGCCCACAGGAAGGCGAGAGGCAAGCTCCAGGTCCTTGTGGTTCACGAGAATTTCCTGTCTTGTCAGCGCGCGTTTCCTCTGCTTCGGGGAGGGATGGCGTCCAAGGCAAACAGCATTCCTTTTATTCAGCAACCACGGCATCGTCCGAAGGAAGGGGCGGCCGAGTAGCTCTAACGCTGACAGATGGTGATTTAGAAACTGAACCGCTGGGACACCCAAGCCAAATCAGATATGGGGCCTCGGGGATACTGGTGGTAACTCCAGTAAGGATGTGCAGCTATTAGTCAAATTAATTCTGACTGCTGCTTTCCTAAGGAAGCTGTATCCAGCAGGGCGAGGAGCATTTCTGCACCCCCCAGAGACCACCAACCGCACGTACTAACTAAGCTGATCGTTCCCCACCTGCCTCTTTGCAGCTGCCTCTAGGAGTGCTGCAAGGGAGCCACAGCATTCAGAGCACGGAAGCCTGCGGGGATTACACGTTACTGCTGGGGAGCAGGGGGGAGCCTGTGAAACTGGCCAAGCTAAATGGCAGGATCCCAGCGGGAGCGAGTCCCGTGATCCCTCTGTTTTCATAGTCCAGTGAGAAAACACTCCCCATCATGTTCTTTTTCATCAGCAGACAAACTTCTGGAAATCAGACCCTTTTCAGTTAGATGCCCACACGTGGATTTAGGAATCTGGGCAATCAGGTTTGTAAATGTCTAGGGCAGGATTTTTCAAAAGCATTTGAAGCACATGCTTGTGAAAATCTGTCCTCTAGCAGTAAAGACCTCAAGGTGCTGTGGAAATGTTCTTTAATTAGTGCATGCAATTTGTGAGGTTGAATTATTTCCCTAGCCCCATTTTATAGATGGGAAAGCCAAGGTACAAATGAGGCAGCATGTTTCCCAAGGCTACATAGCGTGCTAGTGCCCGAGCCAGAAACAGACCCTACCACTTCTGACTCCCAGTTTCTTGCTCTAATTACCAGAAAATTCCTCTCCTCTGTGGCACGGCCAACTGGTTCCAATAATAAATCCAAGCTGTTGCAAAGATCAAGTCCATTTTTTCACTGCTTAACCCAAAAAAACATTTAATTTTCAAAACACAGGTTTGGCTTTTCACCAGAGAAAGGATTTGTTTTTCATTATTCATCTGTTTTTTGTTTTTTTCTCTCTCTTTTTAAAAGCCAAACATTCAATCACTCTGTTCAATATAAAGTTCCTAGGCTAGGAGCACTGCAACTATCGTTACTCTATAAATCTTCATTATTCTTACTATAAATACACTTCTGTATTTTTCATTTTGTTATTTTTATGACTAAATATGGCACCTTTAGCAAACCTCAAAATGCTTTCCAAAATTAAGAACTTTGAATCAAACCCTGTAGTCCTTATTTCTGAGAAGCAATGCTTTTTAAAAAAATGTAACATTCCTTGGTATATGTCCAAAGCAATAACCTTAACCTATGACTTTTCAACACTACTTTAATTATGCCAGTCTACGGTGGTAAAGATAATACTGCCTTACTTAGACACAGTCAGATTGTTATAATGGTACCTTATATTACCTAATCCTGTATGGGAATAAGCCAAATCAGGATAAAATATATATATTTTTAAACTGTGCCCACTCTAGGCATGTCAGAACAAAACATTTGTGAAGAAGCTTTAATGTTGACAGTGACCTCTCCTAGCACGTACAGTAATCACTGCTGGGCTAAAAAGAAGATACAGGCACAAAAGAATGACATTTGTCCTTTTTTAAAAGTAGCAGGATATTATTTCTAGCTTTGCTTTTTTATTTATTTGTTTTCCTAACCCAGAAATTCAGATTCTGTGGAGGCTGGAAGATTCTCAGATGACTAGAAAGTAAGTGAAAATAGTTTTATCACGGAGTTTGAGTGCAAAGACTGATCTGTTGAAAGGAGAAGCAAATGTTAATTAGATCCTTAAACTCTGTTTCTCATTCCCCCTTTGGCACAAATGAGTAATTCACATTGTGGAGAAAGGATGCTTTTGTTAAAGAACTAAATCCCACAGACTCTTCCCACCTTGTCCAAGAACCAGTAACTCACTATAAATAGGAGAACAACAGGGTGGTTAAAATGACTGAATCCATCTGCCTTTTATCTCTGCTCCCCCTGTGGAACTGTATCTGCTGATAAATCAAAGATCGACTCACTGGTCAAACTTCTCAGATGCATCTTTCAGTAATGCCTGTGATCCTCAAAGTGGTGGAAACGATCGAGCAAGATTTGTAGTTCTTTATAAAAAGGACTGTGATTCCACGGTCAGCAGCACCCTGTAGAGCAACGTGACCCGCGTATTCTCCTTCCCCCCGTCAGATGGGGTTGTCCACAGTTAACTTTCCAGTACAACAACAGGAGGCAGGAGGGCTTCACCATGGGTAGTGGTAACTTTAAAACTAGATACCTTTATAAACCTTTTGGTTGTATTTCCTTAGGTCCAGAGCCTTGTGGAGCCTTTCCGTTGTATTTCCTTAGGTCCAGAGCCTTGTGCTGAGCTAACAGGCATAAGCTCCGAAAGCAATACCACTCCATGGAGAACCAAAGAGCTTTAGGGCTTGCAAGTGGTTCAAAGGCAGGCGAGGAGATCAAAGTTGTTCACCATGTGCCAGCTGCAGCGGTGCTAGCACCGTTAGCCTCTCTGCCACACAAAAGAAGGAAATTCATCATTTTTTCCTGGATGCTTTTGATATGGACACTAGCTCTCTTTCATCAAAGCCAAAGAATACCTGGGAAACCGCTTCAGAGGATTTTAAATTATCTCAATTTATCTTCAATACGAAGAACACTAAAATAGGAGAAACTGGCTGGGTTGAAATTTAAAAATCAAAAAACCACACAAAACCTTTGCTGCAAAACTCAACCCTATGAAAACCCTCACCTATTGAGCTTTTAGGCTGAAAAAGAGGGAACTTCTACCCGCCATTAAGTTTGTCAGCATTCACTAAAACAAGAGCAAGCTCAAGAAAAGTCTTCTCATTGCATTTCTGCCCCAGTACCAAGACCTGCTGAAAACCTTACAAACAGAAATAAGTAAACTGCAGTTTACTTCTGGAACCATGCCACCTCAAGCCAAGGAGTTCTGATAGCAAGGTTTTATCCTCTTTAAACTTAGCAGAAAACTCATTAAGATTCACAACCTAATCCCCTGATCCATGTTTTTTGGAATCAGAGAAGCAATCTAAATGTTTGACTGATTTCTCTGAAATTTTCAGTGATCAACCATCTCTAAGAAAGAAGCTCTTGGTAAACAGTACTGTTGGCAACCAAGAAAAGATACAAGTGGCAACAGGCTCTCTGCTCACTGAAATAATCAGTTCAGTTGGCCTGTTTGGAGCAGAACGTTCCCTCCCTGCCCCTCAAAATGGGTACTGCTCCATCAAATCCAGGGAATTTCAGGCATTTGTAGCATTTACTACACCCAGATACCCTCAGATCAGCCTCACAGATTTAATATACCCTGCAGTATGCAAAAACACAGGTATCCCACCCTGGAAGAGGTGTGACTATCATCTTATCTCCCCTCCCTTTCCTCATTTATTAGGACTGGTTTATTTTTTTACATATAAGGTTTAGATCCTTAGAAAATTCCCTTGACACCATCTACCTAGTAATTGTAACTGTGATGGTCTCATTCACAGAAATGGTCAGGTTTTGGTTTATTCTGGTTTATTCTGCATAGTCGGTTCCAGTGCTACATTGTAAACCTGAAAAATTACTGGAGTCAATGGGAGATTTGCACATGGCATCGACATTTCTGCAAGCCAGCTCCCTGGAGGCGAATACACCTCTCCAGCCCATTCAAATTTGCTGCTCCTCAGTGTCACTGAATCCTGTTCCAAGCACAGAGGAAGAGCAATCTTTCCCACCCCCAAGGAAATGATCCAATCCCCCCACAGGCATTATCAAGCATATGTATACCATATTCAGGGGGTTCTCTGATGTACTTATAAAAACCACACAAAAATTCCCATATGAAGCCTACTGCCTAACAAGAAGAAACCTTCTGCAAAAACCTCCTTGAAATGTGTTTTGCTGGAAGTTAAGCAGCCTTCCTATCCTGCCCACAGCAGTGTTAGAGGAGAACTGATTCAGCCCTCTTACCTTTCACTCATTGGAAGACTGTCCTTAGCACACCCTACACTTCATCTTTGATCTCTGGATTAAATAAATCCAGTTCCTTCAGCTTCCTCCCTAGGTCCAGAATTTTAGACCTCCTGTTGTTCTTCTTGCTCTCCTTTGGTCTCCAGTGTGTTCTTCTCTTCTCTTAGTCCTCAAAGCTGGGAGCACCAATGCCTAACAGAGCGGCACGATTAATTACCCCCGTGTCTCATGTGACTTTCCTGCTAACACATGCCAGAACAAAATCAGTCTTTTTTCACAAAGCACCAACCGTTGAATCATATTCAGCTCGTGGTCCACTAAAACCTCCGCATCCTTTTCTGCTATGCCACTACCGTGCTATTTCCCACCCTTTATTTATAAACCCACTCTGGTTCTCCTTGCTGTCGGACAGTTGTCTAGGAGAACCTGATATACCTTTTTCGGACTTGTAGGAAGAAATGTACCAACAGCAAATACTAATTCAACTGCACAAGCTCCTGGAGAGACAGAAAAAACGAGTGAGCCCTGACAGTTCCCTGAGAAGCCTCCTTGTTGGTTCTCCAGCAGCATCTGAGCAAGGGTATGATTTGTAACTGCTCCAGAAATTAACCCATGAGTCCCTCACGTGTCACAACTACATGCATGTTATTTTTCTGACCAATGACCATTTGTGGGGCTGCTCAAAAGAGGTTTCCAGCAATCTCCAATTGCTGCCACGTTTTCAGTTTAATTTTCAGGCTGCAGGTAGCAAGACAGCACTGAGCACAGCCAGATGTCACATAACTGGGACCGAATCACCACATGCTTCTGCTCTTCCACCCAATGCCCAGCTTTGCCATTGCTTCATGACGCGGGTGTGACACTCCGCCCAACTCCAGATTTTCATTTACAGCAACAGAGTGCAAAAGACACATGCTCAATGAAGATTAAACTGAACACTTCGCACACCGCTTGGAGCTTGGTAAGACTGAAACCCATAGAAAGTGCTGTTATCTGCATTTTACAGAAGGGATTAAGAGAAACAAACCCTGATTTAGCCCCTTAACTCCAGGCACCTGCTTGAAGTGCTTCAACTAGAAGCCTAAAGTGAAGAGTGGATCTTCTCCCACACGTGCTGCACTGCTCCACGCACACACAGGTGTACCCAGCTGCATGCTGTGGAGTGCAGCAGAGACTCGTGCAAGCTGCTGCAGCGATGACTGGTCAACTGGCACCGCCACCTTCCAGCCATGCTGTATCCAAGACAGGCACCCTGGTGAGTCCATCGCCTCTCCCCATCAGTGCGTGATGCCCATGCCCCACGCTGCACAGCCTCCGCCTCCTCCCCTCTTTCCCTGCCAGCTGACGCACTGCGCCTTCCCCTGTGCTGGCTCCATTTAAACAACGTATTTGCAAGACCTACTGGGTTTTCTGTTGCCTCGAAATCGGACAGTAACAATTTAAACAGACTGGGGCTTCTGTTTTCAGCAACATCAGAAGTGTTTGTGTTGAGTCATGAGCTGACCCGCTTTTGGAGTTACACAGCATGCTCACTGATGGGGTGAAAAAGCCTATTTATTTATTTATTTTACTTTAAAACATCATTGGCATGAGATCCCACAACTGACTGTGTATGGACTACAAACATCCTGGCAGATACCCCAAGAGCTACTCTCAATCAAATATCTAAAACCAGGATTAAGTCTGTCCCATGGGATCCTTATGGAGGATGTAAACAAACAAGTCCTGCCAGCTAGTAAATTATTACTGTGAACATCCGGAACACTCTTATTTGACCTATTGACGTTTCCATAAATCCTCTGAGGGTGAATTCCATGTAGTACCAAGGAAGAAAATAAGAAACAGACTTCTTTTTTGACCCCATTCCTGGTAAATGACATCCACAATCTGAGATGGCCCTTGCTGAATCCTGGCTCGGTGAGACACAGCGGTCTATTATTTGATCCCTGTGGGGATAGATGAGGGCTCCAAAGAAATTCCCTCGGAGGAGCGAGTAAGGACATCCCTCAGCGAAGATACGAAGTGGATAAAAACTACAGAGGAACAGGGATCGACTGATGGTGTGGGAACAGGAATGCAAAACCAGCACGGGGAGCACATATGCTCATAGAGGGGAAAACTGACAGACCTGGGAATAAATTCTACCAGCCCTGCTTGCTCGTTGATGTCCGTAGGTACTCTCTACGCTGAACTCTATATGTTGTTGCTCACAACTATTCAGCTCAGAAGCCACCCAAGCTTGAAAGACATTCCTTTAAAGGAACAGGAACGGAGTGTCCATGTCCTATTCAATCTTGGCTTTGCTGGGGAATCTTACAAAACCCACAGTACCAGAGAAATATGAACATGGGACTATCGCATAAGTGCCTTCACTTTTTCTTAAATACAAGGCAAGAGAAAACATCAGGTCTCTACCACTGCGCTGCGTTGATATACAACAAACTGAGTCTGGATAAGAAAAGTAGCAAGCACATACGTACCAATAATGAGCTTTTACTACCACTTCCTTCAAAAATACCACTGGTAGCTAGAACTCGGCCAGAAATTATTTTTACTTGCTGTGAGATCAAGATAGGAACAGCAAGTCTTATCAATAAATAAATAACAATGTCAAGTCTACCGTAATTTGTAAATATTACATTGAAAAAAAAGATCCCAGATCTCTATATCACTTTAAGCTGCGTTATCTTCATCATATAAAAAAATGGTTTTGATCAAATTTTGAGATATACCATCTCATGCAATAATGGAAAACAGATTTCATTGCATATTTTCTCCTGGATTACTTAAATTACTTTCAGAATCTCAGAAGCCATTCCAAGCTCAAAGTTTTGCTTTATGTATCTTTATTTTTTTAAATTTTTTTTATTATTTCAATTATCCCTGGCCAAATTCATCCCTGATCTCAGTCCATGGGCTACAGTTGTCTAAGACGGAGGACGGACCCGCGAGACCAACAACGGGGAAGGCTCTAACACAGTAACATACAGTACCGAAGGCAGAAAAACTATTTAAGTCAGTTTCAAGCTCAAGCTAAAAATAGCAAATTCAAATTAAAATCTCCCAGGCCAGATTCTCATGCTCAAAACCATTAATTTTAAAAGCTGAGACCACTCAGGGCCTCCTCCCAGGAGGTACTGAGTGACCCTTAACTCCAGTGAAAGTTACTGAGAGTTGAAAGAGCTCTGAAGCTCACAGGATTGGGCCCTTCAGCAGGCTAAACTCCCAGCGACCAGCTAAGAAACAGGCTGCCAGCATTGCCCAGTCCTGTGGGAGGCTCAAGGATCACCCCTCCAGTGGATTCCTGTAAATGCCAATTGGAATTTACTCAGCAGTTTTCAGGACCAAGTTCCCAGACCAAGAAATCACTACTGTCCCAGCAGAGGCAACAAGATATACAGATGTTTCGGCTGCTGACTACTGACATCCACACACAGGACAGAGGAATCCCCATGTCTTCCTATTATGAGCTGCTGCCTCTTTGCCAGTTCACAGATTTTTAAGGGGGAATAAACAGTTTTTCAGGTAATAATATTCTTCTGGCAGTGTTTTTGCTCTGTCACAAGGTTAGGTGCATAAACAGCAGTCACTTCAGATATAACACTGAATATAAAATTCTTACCTTCTCCTGGTCCAACACAATCACATGATCTTGGCTTCCTTTTGCATTTTCATTGCCCAACATCCATCTCTATGGATTATCCCAGGAAAAGCAAGTTCTGTATTACTCAGCTGGAAGGAAAAATGGAAAGGAGTTATTAAAGATACTGGATCCACTTCATCAAATGACAAAGAACAAACTACTGGCTTTGAGTAGTTGTAAGGTAATAACAGAGAATGAGCGACAGCTTTGTGGGCTCCGCAAAGCAGAGCTCAGTGCTAACCAGTGGATGAATTGCCATGTTGCAAAAAAAAAAAAACCACCCTGAAAGCTGACACCTGAAAGGCAGTCTCGGCAGGGACTCCAAAGAGGGTGAATTTGCAAGAGACCAGTGACACCGAGGCACAAAAAGTGCTACTCGGCACCGAACGTCTTTATTCAACAGAGTTAACAGCTGTGGGTCTCGCTAGTTGTCTCGATTTTATGCCAGATTTTGCAATGCTGTAGGGAAGAGCTTGGAAAAATGACCTGAGGGTGCCCTAGGGACTCAAAAATCAGAAAACAAATAAACTGTAAATATGTTTTTAATCTTACGATTCTTGCACACCCATGATTGCTGAAGAGTTGATACTCTAGAGCAATCATTACTGGCCATGCTGCAGAATTATGATAGAGATGCAGATCCTGCCCAGTATGAAGATGAAGGATTTTCACAGTCTCCTGCAGAAATGTACTAAGGGTCAATGTTCATTACACTTTTCATCCGCAGGGAAAAGCAGAGCGAATGTCTTTTCGTTCTACTCCTGGTCGGTTTCACACATTAGTCGCTGTAATGCGGATGATCTGGGGCAAGATTTAAGCGACCATTCACACATTGGTTCAGAAGGAGTTTCAGAGGATTGGCTCCATCGCCACCCGGTGCTGCTCTCATCGCACTATAAGGATGCCCAATTCCACCACCTGAAAATCCACAGCCAACAACCCGCGGCCTTGTGCTGCCCTCTCACGGGCTGCAAACAGCAGAGCAGCAACACCTCTGCTCGCCGAGACCCAGCAGCCAGAGAGGCAATAAATAGTACGGAGGGTTTGGAGTGTCCCTGTCATCATCAGCTGGATTTATGGCATACTGCAGTGACTGCACAACCACAGCCAGTGCTTTAGCAGCACTGCCCCGTGCCTGGCTTTCCATAAGAGGGTACAGGGCTCACAAAGCAAAGCTCCCGTGACCAGAACTGCAGCGTTGGGTGACGCCGAAATACCAACCAGCTCACAAGCACGCAGCCCTCAGTGCTCTGGGTCCACTCGTCTCCGCTCCATCATAACTAGTGTCCTCAATTGCTCCAGCAACTGCCACCCTTGCTGTCGAAGGCCTGGGGGAGTAAACAGGCGAAGAGGGAGGATTACACCGTACCCAGTCCAACCCCACGTGCTGGACTGATGACCCCAAAAGACTGAATCTCCTGCCTGCTGAGTGAAGAGGCAGCGGTCTAACATCAGAGCCACTGCAGAGCCGGGGGCAGCCCCGGTTTGGCTGGGATTCGGAGCACAGATTCTGCCCCGTTGGGTGGAGGGGAGCAGGGATTACAGCCTCTCACAAACCTCCTCAGCCCAGTAAACCACGCTGATTTGGCCTTCTGCTGACATTGCCAACAAGTGTCCTACTTTGTAAACCACGTGCCAGCACCGACAGCAGTGCTCTGAGTCGCGCACTCACAGCAGAGAGCTGAAAAACTTCCATGCAGCTTATTTCAGCACCTCCCACCTTGAAGAGATGACCGAAGTGCTTTTAAAACACCACAACGGTAGGAATGTTATCCCTTTACCACACCAAATTATTTGGGATACACAATGAGTTTCCACGATATTTATGCAGAGCACGGCACAGTCCTGTGTACGACTATATGAACTAATTAATTCTTTTCTTCATTTAAAAGCCTCATGATTTTTTTAAGGCAATCCCATGATGCGTGGGGGCCTGGGTTGTCAGCTTGGAGTGCTAAAATGAATTCAACCCCTGTCTCACGCTTAGAAAACACAAGGATCTTTTAATTAGGAAATTTGGGGTTTGTTGTATTTGTCTTCTCACACGTGAAACTTTGGAGTATGCAATAGGCCTCATTTTCTTCCCCCATTAAAGGGGCTGGAAACTCACTGACCCTTTTCAGAAAGAGCCGAGATCCTCGGGCACGAGGTGACTCCAGGAACAGAGGCGTTAACGGAGACCCCAGCGCTGGCCCCCATGCCCCTCTCCAGGCCAGGTGGGCAGCCTGCCTGGTTGCTTTTCCATACGTTTTAAGACACAGACCTTCTCCTGGGGCGGCCACCCCCTTTCCCCGGTGCTCCTGCCCCAGAGGGACCCTCCTGTCCCCCACCCCAGTCCCTGCGTGGCCTCACCCAGGCTTGACCTGCCTTCCTGGCCCGGTTTGCCTCATCCACCCATCCACCTCCCCTCCCCATCGCCCCTCCTCGCCCCCTTCCTCCTCCTCCCAGTCTCC
>NW_008795030.1:182768-200854 GCF_000699145.1 Aptenodytes forsteri
CTGACTGACACCCTCACGCTGACTGACACCCTCACGCTGACTGACACCCTCACGCTGACTGACACCCTCACGCTGACTGACACCCTCACGCTGACTGACACCCTCACGCTGACTGACACCCTCACGCTGACTGACACACACCCTGACACCCTCACACTGACTGACACCCTCACACTGACTGACACCCTCACGCACTAACACAGCCTCACGGACCCTCACACACTCTGACACACGCATGAACTCCCGAGCTGACTGACACTCTCATGCACACACACGCTCCTGTGCACGCTGGCAGGCTCACGCAGGCTGACATGCACACTCGTACAGGATGACACGCACACTTACACATGCTGGCACACAAACACGCGCTCAGAGACGCTAACCCCAGCCCAGCAGGCACGTTCGTGGACAGTTACAGGCTCACAGACACAGTTAGACACACGCACACACACCTGTCCCGAGTGACTCTCGTTGCCTGCCCGCAGCCAGGGTCACAGGCGCGCTTGTGGCACTTACACCAGTGTCCCATGCTGCCTGCGCTCACGCTGGTGGGCAGGCACGCTCGTGGGCACTGTTGTGTTCTCACGCTTTCGTGCTCATGCTCTATTAGGCACTTACACACTCACAAGCCTGTACGCTCATATGCTTCTAGGGTTTATATGCTGGTTTATATGCTCACGTGCTTGTAGGCGCTTACATGCTCATGGTCATACACTCTAAGGCACTTACACACTCACTCACGCTTGTGCTGCTAGGCTCACACACTTGTGCTCACGCTTGTAGGCACTTACACTTGCTTGCACTCACATGCTCGTATGGACCTATCCAAGAGCATCCCTTACTGCCTGCCCCACGCGTGTGCACACCTGTGGGTGCGCTCACACACTTATAAGGATTCGCACTCTCCTACATGCGCACACACTCATAAGCACTTACCCACACCAGTATTTCCCTCATGTCTGCCTGCATGTGCACCTGGCAGCACACTCACAGATGCTTCATCACGCTGGGGTGTCTCTCGCTGCCTGCTCACATGCACGCCATGGGCACACTCACCTAGTGATACACACCCCACAGTGTCCCTTGTTGTCTGCCCTTCACACACACTGCGTACACCCTCATACTCGTGCACCTGTGTCCCTCACCGCTTGCCACTGTACACAGACACTTTCATACACGCTCGCGTATGCATACTCACACCCAGCGTGTTGTAGTGCTTTGCAACCCACACACACCTATATGTATGTGCTTATGTTGTATTGTAGTGTCTCCACTGTTTGCCACTTTTACACAGTCACGTATGCAATCACACCGCTGTATCGTAGCGTCCTTGCTGCCTGCCACATGCTTGTATACACCTGCATATACGTACAGACATGCAAATGCAGTTACACCAGTGTATCACAATTTCCATGTTGCCTGTTACTTGCACGCGCATCTTTCTCCAGCCTCTTTCTTACAGGCTCACACCAGCATATTGCGTAGTCCTGCTTGCACACACGCGTGCACCCTGTAGTCTTCCTCAGCCTCTCTCAGGTGTGTGTACACACAACCCAGCACATCACTGAGGATCCCACTGGCTGCTTCTCTCTTATACACACACTTACACCAAGGTTGCCATTGCATTGCACACGTATGCTGACACATCAGTGAGTCTTTCACTGCCTGCCACTCGTGCAAACTCACTCTGTAGAGTCCCTTTTCTCTTTACCCGTACAAAGGGTTATCTACCACCTCTCCACTATAAGGCCATCTCCTTTTTCAGTCGCCTCTCTCACAAGCAGGCCGCTGCTCTTTGAAACACACACGTGCATATCCAAGCAGCAGTCACCTGTTGCCTTTATGAGTCTGGCTTTCCTGTACACACACACCACCGGATCACTCTCTGCATGGCATGTCTGTACAGAGCAGTGCTGCCTCCTGCTTTTGGCACATGTAACAGAGTCATTTCTGCTTTACGCTCACACCTCCGCAGGGCATCTGCCACCTTTTGCACATGCGAGTGCAATGTGGTTACCCACTGTCAGATACTGCACAAGGCTGCACCTTCTGTCACGCACACAAGTGACGGAGCCACCTGGTACCTGACAGACACACGAACACACTCGAGGGCTGTCAGTTACCACAAGGCCATCTGTCTTACTCACACAGGTATATATACTTATATATATGGAGCTAGATACGTTTCCCCAACACCCCAGCCTCATGTTAGCTGTCACATGCAGTGCTCCCCATCAGTATGTGTATTGCACAAAACCTGAATTTCAGTTAGTTCCCTCCTCCACTTTGTATTAGACAGGCATCCTTTTCCCTCAGTACCTTCACCATATATTTGGTCCAAATTGCAGCGTCATTTCATGCTTTTCAGTCACTTACACCATACAGACACCTGCCCTCCAGCGTGTTCACCCACACAGAACCACTGCCCTGCACGTCACGCACACTCTGACATGCACAGCGCCACCCTCTCACCTATGACATAAACACGGTCAGTGCACCCACATGCAGTACAAAGCACAGACCTTCACATATTTGGTCCAAATTGCAGCGTCATTTCATGCTTTTCAGTCACTTACACCATACAGACACCTGCCCTCCAGCGTGTTCACCCACACAGAACCACTGCCCTGCACGTCACGCACACTCTGACATGCACAGCGCCACCCTCTCACCTATGACATAAACACGGTCAGTGCACCCACATGCAGTACAAAGCACAGACCTACTGCGGGACGCGATTAGAGGTCTCCCCTCCAAGTGCTGCCCTACGTATCTCCACGGTTACGCGAGGTAGACACGGCTCTGCAAACCCCTACCCCAGCTCGATGGGGGCTCTGTTACCTGACGCATGCCGCCCGTTCGTCATAGCACCCCGGGCTGTGCCGTGCCTGTGTACCGATAGCGCTGGCCCAACCTCCGTTTGCGTACAGAGAAGGAGCCTGCCATCTCCTTATCCCCTGCTCCGTGTAGTGAACGCTCAGTTTGTTGCTGTATGTTTCTGAGTGGCTTTTGTCCTTCTGTGAAAGCTCCCTGTTCTCTGAAATTCATGCTGTCTCTTGGGTTCCACTTTGCAGACTGTTGAGCCTGGTTCATGCATGCCTGCTGGTTTTGAGTGGCATCGACCCTCTTAAATGAGTCTTCTTTTTGAAGTGTAAGGGTAAAATACTTCTCAATAATGTTTTAACTGCTTAGGGTGACATTGACACATATATTCTCCTTTTTGTAGATGCCTTGGTCTAACTTTTTTTTTTTTTGCTTTTATAGCTGGAGCCATATATGGATGAAAGCTTTGTTTCAAGAGCCTTTGCCACCATGGGAGAGCTCGTACTGAGCGTAAAAATCATTCGAAACAGGTTGACAGGGTAACTGTTTATGCTTGTTCTCAGTTTGTTCTACCAGTGCATTTGGATTGAACCATTTGCCCTCTGCATGGCATCGCTGTGCTCCTGTCCGTATTACAGTGATTTTCCGTTTGAGCTTTTCGCCATTGCTGCCAACAATATGGGTATATTGATGATGGCAATGGAGAGGACAATTGCTGGCCCTTCAACCTCCCCATCAAGAAACCAAGGTTTGGCCCTCATCCTGCAGTGCTTCGGCACTCATTCAGAGCGGCATATGTATGCCATACAGACCCTCTGGGAATTACACCTTCTGGGCTGAAGGCTTCAGTGACTAGTCTGTGTTAATCGTTGCACTAGTGCAGCTACGTGATGCTGGCAGAGGTGGGAAGTCTGACTTTAGAAGGCGCCATGTGAGGACCCTTTGAGTTAATTTGGAATAAAATAAGTGACTATGCAGGTTACACCTTCTGGGCTGAAGGCTTCAGTGACTAGTCTGTGTTAATCGTTGCACTAGTGCAGCTACGTGATGCTGGCAGAGGTGGGAAGTCTGACTTTAGAAGGCGCCATGTGAGGACCCTTTGAGTTAATTTGGAATAAAAAATAAGTGAACGCAGAATAAAGTAGTTTCATGTTTTGTAAATGTTGTAATTTCAGTTTTCAGTTGTTTAAACTTGGGTGGGAAAATTTATGTAGTCAAATGAAAGTAGGAAGTAAACTAATTGTGAGCAAAACTATTTTCGATGTGCTTATGTTGACGTGACTTACTGGTAAGTAGGGGCTGTCGCTTTACTTGAGATCCAGGATTGCTAGTTTCTTTTTGGTAGCTAATGTTTATACTTTGAAAAAGAAATTGTTCTTTTTTGTTCTCTTTGAAAAAGTATTGCAACTATAGCAAATTTCCTACCAGTTATCTAAAAATATAATATTCCTCCTCAAATGTGTTTTAAATCTGAAATCTTTCTCTCTCCTCTCCTGTGTCTATGTTCAGAATTCCAGCAGGCTATTGCTTTGTAGAATTTGCAGATCTAGCTACTGCAGAGAAATGTTTACACAAAATCAATGGAAAACCGCTTCCTGGTGCTACACCGGTGAGTAAATGAAATCAGCCAGCTGGGAAGCAAAACTGGGAAGGAACAGATAATGTAGAATCTGTATTTTGAATGATTACAGACAAATTCATAGTTAGCAAACTGGGATTCTTCTTTTCTTTAGAGTTCAATTAATGAACATAAAACTAGTAATGTTCTTGCTCAGAAAATTGTTGGAAAAAATTCTCATTTCTCTCTGAATGTCTGGAAAAAATCCAGGTACAGAAATGTTGTATTTCTGAGCCTCTACTATTACCAACGTTGGACTAATAAGACACCAGAGAAGAGCAAGGAAAAAATAGATGGAGTGTACCTACCACAGTCCTTCTGCCTCTCTCTGTTTGTCGTTCCGTATTAATTTGTTACAGTGTGTATATTGTTTTATATGTACAAGGTGAACTTGCAAGTTCGCACTGAGTTTTGAGTAACTTTGATTTGCAAGAGAGACATGACTTTTAAGCCTTGCATTATTCTTGGCCCTTAGCAAACAGAAGTTATTCAAACCTATTTCCAGTGGAGAAAGAGCTAGTCCATTGTATAATTGCAATGCATAAGAAATGTCTCGGATACATAAAAGCTAGGTAGTTAGGAAGAAGAGGAGGAATAGTCATAGAGGCTAATTTTAGGATGTTGACTCGAATGTGTAGTAGATTAAAATGGGACAGCTGACACAGCTGTCCGTTGTACCCGCAGAAGTTGGCTGCAGTAGCTAGGATGACTGGTTCATAAAGCAGCTCTAGAACCACCTCACTTACAGTGTGATATAGTAAGGTAAATTGATGCCTATTTCAGTGTAGTTAATACCCTGAGTAGGAAACGGGGAAGTTCGGGTGTTGTTCCTTGAACTATTTGGTCAACCTCCCTGAGAGGATGGCGTAGGTGAGAGGCCTGGAGGTATCTGTTTCACCTGTCCTGTTTAAGATGCCCTTATACTGCAAATCAGAGCCCACGATTAAGGGAAGCTAATCTACCTAGATGCCTTCTACAGTCACTAGAGAGAGAAAGAGAGCGGCTCTTGCAAGGAGTAATATAATAATTGAAATTTGGTTTTGGGAATACCCGCCTTTGTCCACAGTTTAATTCAAAATGTGGTGTTGTGTAGAGGGTTGATTTACATAACGCATGGAGAGAATTACAGATGTCAGACAGAGATCCGATGTAGGCAGCCTAAATCGGTGCACTCAGCAGGCAACTCTCCAGCTCGTCTCTTGCATTTAGATACTTTTTCTCGTTTGCGGAAAACTGAATGTGGCTCACTCTTTTATTTATTTTTAAATACTGAATCAGCCAAAGGAGTAACAGAGAGCCATGGTGCTGTTGCCATCTCTAATTTACAGAATTAGCATCCCCATCCCCTTGAGTGGAAGTACTCTCAGGTCTCTCATTGAGTTTAAACCCAAAATATTGTGATGAAGAGCGAAATCCAAAAAAAGGTGAAAGTGCTTCAGAGTAGAATCTAAATTTTGTGTTAGCTTGTAAATGGTCCACAGAAAGAGTTGTGTACCAGTGTGCACCAGTGAATGTAAGCATGCAAGGAACGTGATTATAGCCTAGACTTAAGTCTTTGTTCTGTTTCCCAAGATTTATTTACGCTATCTTTGAGGGAAGAAAATACATCATACAAGGTGCAGGAGCACACTCGGCTCTCCACTGTACTAAACAAACGTCCTGATCTCTAGGTTGTGGACTCACAGTAGGCTTGCTTTCTTTGGCCAAATTCCCCTTGAGTTCTTGCTATGCCACTGTGTAGTGCAGAGGGATATCTGCTTTGGAAGCCTGGTGGGAGATAGAAAAATGGTTTTGAAGCCCCTCAAGCTGACGAGGGAATCCAGCTTAGGTCTTCCACTGTCTGGGTGAGTTCTGACACCAGTATTCTTGTAAAGGAGTGCAATCCTTTGCTTCTCCCTCTGTCAGACATGTTTCAGAAGAAAATAGCAATTACCATTGCACTCTGCAGTGAGCCTGCTTGGGTCATTGTGTGCTGAGCATCATATAAGAATGCCCATGGGATTGAGACCCCCGGGATTTTGAGGCAGAAGACCAGCTGCTCCTGAGATCTTGGTCTAGACGTAAATGTGAGTTGGGTGCAAGTTGCTGCACCCTGGTAGGATGGGGGCGGGGAGTTCCGGATGTGCCAGTGGGCACGAATCTAGCCTCCTGGGAAACTTGTTTAAAAAGAAAATCAGGTGCAAAGTTTAGGGGGGCCTCCAGTGTCCAATGACAGGTAAGGCTTTCGGAAAAACCTTAGTTTTGGATCTTACTGAATGAACACATCATCCAGAGCAAAGTATTTAGCCATACTTCCAGGCTCAGGGATTGATTCCATCTTCTGAGGTGGCGGATTCTGGTCTGCCAGTATTCTTGTAAATCACAAATGTCCAACAGTCTGTGCTGTCATTTCATTTTAAGACCTTAAAATTAGAAGTCATTTAATATTTGTTGTTAGTACCTCTGTTTTCCTGTCTTCCTTAAAGATACAAAAATTTGATGCTATGTAAGGGTCACCTCTCTTTCACTAGCTTTATAAACCGCTGAAATAAAGATAGGCCAAACCTCTTGGTGCAGGTTCTTTGCTGATTCTCATTATTATAGCTGTACTGAAGTCAAATAAAAACGTTGTCCTTGATACATTAACTGGCTGGCCTGACGGCGTTGAACATCTGTCAGCATTAAGAAAGTTATGTGAAATAAGCTTATTGTACTTTTTCCTAATTGTTTGGATTCACATGAGAAAATTTGAATGTATGGATTCATTTTTGCCTTGTTTCAGGCAAAGCGATTTAAATTGAATTATGCAACGTATGGAAAACAGCCCGATAACAGGTAAAAGCTCAATATTCAAATATTAGTTTTGCCTGCTTAATGTCTTTTTATCAATTGCCTTGCAAAGAGGATTCAAAATACGTAAACCCACAAGTTCATCATTGCTGGTTGAGATGTACAGCTAGCAAATTTGGGTAGGGGAGCATTCATGAGATGCATACAACTAAAAATTGTACCATTTTGTCTAGCAGTGCCAGACAGCTAAATCCCATAATTAAAAATGTAGATGACGTTAAACTGCCTTGGCACACGCTGCAGATATTTGTGATGCTGTAGCATGTTAGCGCTTTCTGTGTATCTGAGGATGCATCCCATCGTAATACTATATAATGCCATGAATGTGGTTAGCACCTAAAGATAAATGCAGTGGTTTCACACCACCCGGCTTAACTGGCTAAAGTACCACAACAGTCAGCAAAGAGAGAGAAGGGTGCTCTGAATTGCCCTCTGGAGGAGCCCTTCTTTCTCCATTGACAGTGAAAGGTGCGTAAGGAGACAAACAAGCTAAATTAGGCTCCTGAAGTTGGGTGGTGTGAGTACCTCTCATAACGCCTGCCCAGAACTGCTTACACCGTTGAAGTAATAATAACACAAGGAGGTGTTCAGGCAGGTGTGTACGAGGGTGAAAGCAGCACAGTCCTGCAGTTTATTAGGGTAGTGTTAGTCATATCTCGGCAGTTATATTTTTATTTTTGATGATTATGAATCTCTTTTTAAAAAAAACCACAACTCTAGATTAGAATTGAGGCATGACAGATGGGGGCGAGAATGAGATTTACATTTGTTAACTAATTCTTATGGTTCCATTTGCTCTGGAAATACAGATGGGTAACACAGCCTTTCTGATTCCAGCAGCTTGCCCCGTGAGTCTTTAGCAGAGGGAGGATAACTTAGACTGCCTGTCAGTTTTATGCTTTACCTTTTGTGTGGCACAGCAGATTTGTCAGGAATGTATTTTAAGATATTTAAACTTTCTGGCATCAAAGTATCTTAATTCATATATTATAATTTAAGATCTATATATTTGAAGTAGCAAATCTATAAATGAAACATTAATGTTTTCTTGCCATATTCGAAATCCAGAGATATCCTGTGAGAACTAAAAAATGAAATTCTCTTTAAATAGAAAGCAGTATTGAGTAGATTAGTTGTGCTGCCTGAATTAACTTGAAAAGCAGTGTCAATAAAAATTTTAGTCACCTAAGCAGCTTAACTGGCGACATTTTAAAGTGTCCGTTAAATGGTCCTTTAATATCACTTTTTTCTGAAGTCAAATGTTCAGGCTAAATGTTAGCTGTCACTCAGCATGCCTCTTTTTTTGTGTGATTGTACTTAAAAAGTTTTCTTTTGATTTCTTTAGTCCAGAATATTCACTTTTTGTGGGAGACCTGACTCCTGATGTGGATGATGGCATGTTATATGAATTTTTTGTTAAAGTTTATCCATCGTGTAGAGGTGGAAAAGTTGTTTTGGACCAGGCAGGAGTATCCAAGTAAGTAATCTTTTATTCATTCTTTTTCTTTCACTTCACATGCAGCAATAGGAAAGATACAATGCAGCAAGGGAAACAGAATATTCTATCAGCTTAGATTTTAGTTATCTAAAAAGACAATGTTCTTGGATATTCAGTCTACAGTATGCTTGGGTTTTGGTAGTCACCACAGCGTATTGTCACTCCTCTGTCAGTATTATGCCCTTTGTGTGTTGGCAGTATGTTACTGCACTTCTGAAAATGCTGAAAAATGTCTAAGTAATCTTGAAACACTGTCTGCCTGGACTTTCAGATGGAATTGTGCTTTTAGAGTCTTTAGGCTACTGAGTGTATATTCCTGTGAAAGCTTTACAGGTTTTTGTTTCAAATAGGGTAGGGCAAACAAAGCTATGATTCATTGTCAAGTACTTAGTAGCTGCCTTGTTCATCTTCACTGGAAACGTCTCGCCAAAAACATGTCAAAAAGTCGGTTTTCTTAATGTTATTAAAATGTTTTCTAAATAGCAGAAAAGGAAACTGCATTTTTCTAGAAAAGGGACCAGTTGGTCAGCATCCTTGTTTTCAAAACGGAAATGAACAGGCTTCAATGAAACACAATATTCTGGTATAATAATACGAGAATGTTGTGACAAGGCCTAGAATACGGCTGTAGATCTCCCCTCTTTCTCACATAAGGTCTTAGACGTGTTGGTTTGAAGGAACCTCTGGAGGTCTCTTGTCCAAGTTCCCACTCTGAGCAGGACTGCTGCCTACGCTAGACCAGGTCAGCCATGAATTTTGTAGCCTGGAAATCCTCCCAGGACGGAGATAACACAATCTGTGTGGACAGCCTGTTCCAGTGCTGCACTACCTCCCCAGTAATGAAGTTCTTCTCAATGTGCAACCCGAACCTCTTGCAGAGCTGCTCAGTCACTCTCTGGCTGTTAAGTACTCCTGCTGTTACCGACACTGCCGGGGTGGGCTCCGGGTGCCTCCTCCTCCTCAGAGGTGTAAACCCAGCAGTTCTTGTTTTGCTGCACCTGCTTCAATCTCTGCCTACAAAATAGGTGTTGGGTGATGCAGGCTGGGCCATTGGTTGGGCTTTGCGAACTGTTCTTAAGTGCAGACCTCAGGGAAAGGGGACCTGTGGTAGCTTGGGAAGCGGGGAAGAGCAGGGACTTAAAGGCCTATTGCTGGGCAGAGCACAGCTATCTCCCCTAGCAGTGCCGGGGCGTTGCTGCCAGGGGCTTTGTTGTGACTTGTGCAGTTACTCAAAACTGCGGCAACTGCAGGTGTTAGTGTGATGCGAGAGAGGAACCTGAGGCTTGTGGACGTGCCCAGTGAAAGATCCTGATCCTGGTAGATCAGGAAGGCCTCCTCCCAGCACCTCTTGTCCAGGCAGGAGAGGAGCTTGGAGCCTGACGCCATAGTGCTGTGCCTGCTTCTTTGCTTTCTGCTGAGGGTGCAGGCTGGGGGGCTTGTCCTAACTGCTGGGACAGGACAGAATGTCTGCCAGGGTGGTCCTGGCCATGAAGAAATTAGTTCTTGGTGGGTTTTCTTCTGTACTAAAATCTGGTTTAGCCATCGGTGTGAAAAAACTAAGTGTCTGGAAAAGTTGGAAGAATCACTGTCTCCCTCGCTGCACCTCACATCTATTCCTATACACTACATCCAACTCTTTATCTGTCCATCTCCATTTTGGAACTGCCAGTATTCCCGGTTTCACTTACGCACTCCTGGTCCCATCCGAAAGGCTGCAGGACTCTTTGTAGCACCTTAGAAACTTACACACTTTTGTGTGCAAACACCTAAAACTGACTTAAACTGACTTAAGAGTTGACTTGCACTGGTTTAATTTGCCACAGTCCTTTTGCGGAGGGCAAGTTAAACAGAATGTGTACCCGTGTAGAGTTTTGCTCTTGCTTAATTATCCGGTTTGTATATGGATAAGCCTGAGCTTTGATTTGGTCTTCTGTATGTGAGAAGTACATGTACATACATGCATATATGTATAAAAATACATATTTGGACTTGTGTGTATAGCTTGCTAGGCAAGATATTGCATTTTATGAGGCACCAACTGCTCTGTAATAGCTTCCAGTGTGGACCTGCTACGAGTACTAGGTGATGCCGCCTTCAACATAGTGTGTTACTTGGTGTTTAAGAGTTCCCACAGAATAGATAATATGCTGTAAATTTACACCCTTGCTTATGGCTCGTTCTTTTCTCCAGGTAGACAAGCCCTTTCCCTCCCAAACTCCTTCCTTTGCCCTCCCACACCTAAGTCTTTGATCTTTCTGCTGCGTGAGGCAGCCCATTCTGTCTTGGGATCCTGGCACTGCCCTCTTGGATGCTGTTGCATTGCTTCTGACTCACTACAGCATCAGAATCCCACACAAAGGACCTTTGGGGTTGGAGGGGAATTAATATCTTCTGGCTGGCTGAGGTACAGCCACTAGTAGCTAGCACCACAGTGAAGGATTGCCACGGAGTCCAGGGTTTGCTGGCTGTGTGCTATCCCTCTTCAAGTTGTGCTGTCAGAGCAGGTTTTAGCAACTTGACGTTAAGAGCTCGTTTTCAGGTCCACTGTTGAGAATGCTGACGGGGCCGTGCCGTTGTTAGGGATGACAGAAAGCCAATTTGAATGTTTTCCTGTTGAAAAAAGGACTTGATTGGAAAGTGTATCTCAGTCGATCCTACAGAAAAGCAAAGTTTTCCTTCACAGTGGGGCAGTTTTAGATATAAACAGTGCCTATGTCTTGTCAATCCTGTGCTGACTTGCAAGTGTTTAGATTATCTGTATCCTCCCGGTATAGATTTGAGGCTTTGCTGCTGTCTGTTCATGCATTTCGCCGTGTCTTGCGTCAGCTCACTTCCAATTCCCCAGAATCCACTGGCACAAGACTTACATTACTTTTGTGAAGCCCTTGCAAGTACTGCCAAAGCTTGGACGTACAGTTTCAAGCATTTTGCAAATAATACAAAGCAACTGGAAGACGGAATCACTTAATCTCTAGTAAAAGCAGGGACAGGCCTAGTGAGTGTGTTTCATTTGCTGTGTTTTTCAAAACTAATTTTGACTTCACTGTAAATATTAAAAAAAAACAGTGCCTATGTCTTGTCAATCCTGTGCTGACTTGCAAGTGTTTAGATTATCTGTATCCTCCCGGTATAGATTTGAGGCTTTGCTGCTGTCTGTTCATGCATTTCGCCGTGTCTTGCGTCAGCTCACTTCCAATTCCCCAGAATCCACTGGCACAAGACTTACATTACTTTTGTGAAGCCCTTGCAAGTACTGCCAAAGCTTGGACGTACAGTTTCAAGCATTTTGCAAATAATACAAAGCAACTGGAAGACGGAATCACTTAATCTCTAGTAAAAGCAGGGACAGGCCTAGTGAGTGTGTTTCATTTGCTGTGTTTTTCAAAACTAATTTTGACTTCACTGTAAATATTTAAAAAAGTGGCTTTTTTTGTTTTTTATGAGTTATTCTGTATCTCTGCAGAGGTTACGGGTTCGTGAAATTCACGGATGAACTGGAACAGAAAAGAGCGCTGACAGAGTGTCAAGGAGCTGTGGGGTTGGGCTCTAAACCTGTACGCTTGAGTGTGGCTATACCAAAAGCGTGAGTATAAGAGCAGCCAGATGTTTATACAAGAGCACCGTGATGTGAAATCACATGTATTTTTAAATGTCTCTTAGTGGCTTGGGTACAGTTCCTGGATGTTTCCATCACAAAGTGAAGGAATACCCACGAATATAGTAAAGCAGCTAGAGTATCAGAATGCACAGGAATTCAAAAAAATTATAACATTAGATCAAGACTAAGCATTTTACACTGTTTTTATTTGTATACGTTATTAAATACACACACATGTACACACACTGTATTTAAATATGATTATTTTTAAAGTATCTGTTCCTTTGCATTAAATTGAAATAGTCTAAATCTGCTTATTGATTTCTGGATAGCAAAGCTCAATTACCTTGCTAATTCTATTATAATGTCTACTAAATATAAGTCTTTTGGGGCAGGGATTAACTTTTTTTTCTGTGTTTGTTCAGAACCTGATACAATGAGATCCTGGTCTGACTTGGGGCTCGTAGCACTAGGGTAATACAAATAATAGTAATTGCTCCCTATTTGAATAATATTTAGATTTTCAGTGACCTCAGAAGTCTTGGGGGGATAAGGAAGAGAAAAGCAGAAAAAGAGGGTGTATCGTGGTGAGAAGATTGATGTTTCCCTCTTCCTACTTCTCACTAATTTCATCATTAGACATAGCTTTATGTGTGACATTTTCATTTCCAAACAATATTTGTCATCTCATTATTTCAAATCTTGATAATCAGGTGAGATTCCCAGTTCCTTGGGAATGCTGCCACTTTATGGCAAGGAATGGGAATTTTAGTCAGCTCACAGGCTATTTATTTTTTCAATTGCTCGTAGTCCTTTTTACTTCATGAGCTCTTCCAACTGTGTGCATTGAAGACCACCCAGTTCAGTGGGAATGGCGACAACCAGTCGTTGGTTAGGCTTCTGTACGATAGTGGCAGAAGGGAGAGGTTTTTGTCCATTCTTACTAAAGAAAACTCCAGTTCTTTTGCAAGGCTCTAAGTCTTTAACTCTTCATGTAAAGCAAGACTCAGTACCTTGTCTCAGGAAGCTGCAGAGTACTTAACTTCATCCCATTTATCAGAAGGAAAAAGGGACCCAAGAATCTGGATCGTGGTTCAGGATTGTTCTAAACTGAGGCTCATAGTCCTGAACTCTTCCCTTCCCAAAGCCAGGAAGTGATACCAAATTACTCATAAAGAATGAAAGCAATGTTTATTAATGAAGATGAATATGAATACAGGAAAGGGCATTAAATTTAAACCACTTCTTTCTTTCTGCAAATGTATGCAAATGATCAATACTGCTGCAGTAAATAGCGAATATATAAGACTGAAATTTGCATGTTAGACTAAGCCTTGTCTATGTACCATATTGTATCTTAAGCTATTTCACTGCTTCTTTTCATAATTGTTCTGCATTATTTGCAACTTATTCCTGCTTTATTTTTTTAAGTAATCGTGTGAAACCAATGGAGTACAATCAGATGTACAACTATAATTATAACCAATATTACCAACAATATCACAACTACTATGCCCAGTGGGGCTACGACCAGAACACGGGCAGTTACAGCTACAGCTATCCCCAGTATGGATACACGCAGAGCACGATGCAGGTAGGGCAGCGCGACGTACTCGCTCTTCAGTGATCGGTCAGCACAGAAACACGACGTAGGTTACAAAACGGTGATGGGCCCATTTTATATTTAACTCCGGGGCCTTAATATAGCTACTTGACGAGGAAGCAAAACTGTTTAGCAGACCCTGGTGTGTACTGTTGCCTTGTTTGGGGGATATTGCTGGGACTGGAGGGGTAAAAAGGCGGGGGGGGGGCATAAGGGCGTCTCTTAATACAGTTGTCACGGTAGAAGGGTTCTCTTGATACGGGCGGTTGGACAGACAGTGCTAAGACTGCCTTCTGGGATCCTTCATAAGCCTTGTTTTAGAGGATAAAACAGATCAGGACAGCCACCCGCTGCACCACAGGGATTTCAAGAACTGCTGCCTCTGTTAGAAGTTTAGTGTGGGATCTCCCCCGTGGAGTCTGTCGGGAGTGGAACACGGGGCTTATGTGTGAGGAATTCTGTTGTAATCAGTCAGATATAAAAGTCAGTATATGACAGCAGTAATCA
This sequence comes from Aptenodytes forsteri, assembly GCF_000699145.1. NCBI lineage: Eukaryota > Metazoa > Chordata > Aves > Sphenisciformes > Spheniscidae > Aptenodytes > Aptenodytes forsteri. The sequence goes on from NW_008795030.1 coordinate 197,245, forward strand.
ACAGATGATGTTCATAAAAGATAAATATCTGCTGTCCTAAGGTGGTTTTTTTTTCCTCACAGACATATGAAGAAGTTGGTGAGGATGCATTGGAAGGTACGTTTCTTGAATTCGATATTGAAGTTGTCTGTTTGTTCTGCACTGATTAGAGGTAGTCTTTCTCAAATTGGCCCTTAGTTTCAATGTATAATATAGCTTTATCTTTGAGTAAATCTGAGGTCTGAGAAAATTTGTGGGTCACTATCACCTAGCGCAATTGCATCCTTATTTTACAGACGCTGTTCCTAGTCGGAACTTTGTCAGGACTGAAACTAATTGACTTCACTAGCATTGAGATTTTAATCTTCTATAGTAGTCAAACTTTTATCCTTTTTTTCAGTATTTTTTCTGGTATGCTACAAAAACAATGTAGATATTCTGTTTTTCTGTAAAATCTTGGAATTTAGAGCCCAGGATACTTCACTGTGCTCTTCGTTTAAAAAAGAAATAATACCAGTTAGCACACTGATAAAATATTTGCTTTAGCAGTCATTGCTGGAAATGGGCCGTTAAACCATGTTGGGGTTTTAGATAAACATACAAGCAGTTTTAATTTATTGATGCAAGAAAACAATCATTTCATACTAGCAGTTCCAAATTTCTCTCCCGAGTGGAATGTGCACTATGTAGTGTATCTTATTCTTCTCTTTAAAAAAAATCTAAAAATCACACGCTGACAGTAGAAAGCAGCTGGATCCACAGTAGAAAGCAGCTGGATCCATTACAGGATCCATAGGTATCAGTAATGATGTCAATGAGAAAGCCCTTAATGGCTTTTAAAAGCATTACCGGAGAGCTTTCCTTTCTCTGAAACTAACACACCAGTACTATAGTTAGAATATCTCTGGGGTGTCTTTTTCTCATTGATTAAATTAATACGTTGAAATTTGTAGGAAACTGAAATAATGTATTGCCGGTGCATCATTCCCTTTTCTTAATTCTCTTCTCCTGTGATCTGTTACAACATGAGGTAGCTAAAACCGAACATGTTTACAAGCATTTTATTCCTGATGTGTTTGGTAGTTTTTCCATTCGGTCGGCTAGTTGCTTTGCACTCTGATAGTTGCTTACTAACCTGTGTGATTGTGCTAGTCTGATAACCTGAGCTTTAGATCGTGGGTGGTGTTAGGTGAGCTTTACATCCTACAAGCGCTTTGGGGAATACGATGAGTCGATTTTTGTGAAATGTTAAGTGTGCGTTGGTAGCAGCAGAATTGTGCCCACTGGGTTGCTATCTGGCTCCAGAATGCTTTACAAACATTTCTTCCAACTGTAAAATAGGGGACATATTCATGCGTAATTCACTGGGTGTCGCTGGCACTTCTTTGGTTACTAACTGTGAAATGCTTTGAGATGTTCGAGGCTTTGGCAGACGAGCTCTGGTGACTCTTGTTGCAGCAGCGTAAGAGGCTACCGTCCCCAGCCATCCACTCTGACCCTGTAGTGGAGGGAGCAGAACGGAACGTGTGCCTGCGCCTCCGCTCCTCCACTTTGCAGTCCGGTGCCTTAGTGCCAACCCACCTTCTTTGGCAGTTTAAGTGGCTACACTGGGCTGCGAGGTGCAGGTATGCGTTCTCTCTGTTGACTCTGCTATGGGGGCAATCACCACTGGAAAGAGGGACATACTTGGATGTAGTTATTTCTTATCCCATTGCAGAAAGATTTACCAGGGCTAATCTAGTCAGGTTCGTGATTGGGCAAGTGCTGGGAATGTTTTGTGACTCCCCCCACATTTGTTTTAATAAAACTAACATGTTTACGGGGTGTGGGTTTTTCCTAACGCATTTGGCGTGTGACCTATTTGTCTGTCTTTCCTCCTTTAGATCCGACGCCTCAGTTGGACGTCCATGAAGCAAATAAACAGTTTATGGAACAGAGCGAAGAGCTCTACGATGCCTTGATGGACTGTCATTGGCAGCCTTTGGACACTGTCTCGTCAGAGATTCCAGCCGTGTTATAGCCTCGTTGCTGAGGCACTGTGTCTGTGTGACAAGCCCGCCAGTGCGCTCCGGACTGTTATGCTGCACCTGGATCCTGCAGTAGTGAGGGGTGGCCCTTTCTCCACCCAGGTCTGTTACTCGAAGTGCAGGAGGACTGTGGCCTTTCCTGTACAGAATGAGTGTCGTAGGAGCATCATGGTAACTTTTATTCATGGTGAAAGTTAGAACTGCAACAGTTTTATTCCTTTTGTCTTGAAATGAACTCTTAATACTTCTTGGGAATTGTAATTTATAAACTTTCAACGAGATGGCACAGGGGAAAGACTCTACTCCAACGTACAATAAAAAAGTTGGTCTTTTAAGTAAAATTACCCTTTGCATTTTGGTTCCTGCCCATCTTTCTGTTTTGCTGCCCATTTAACTGTCTTCAGTCATTTGATCCAACTCTCATGAACGCGCTATTTTAAAAAATCATTGTTGGATACCACTAAAATGTCTCAAAAGCTTTCTAGTGACTGGGTAAGGTTGCTGTAACTTGAGCACGGGAAAGAACCATGTAGATGAAAGCTTATGTTCTGCTTAACCGAAGCTGTGATCTTGAGCTAGCAAGTTTATAGCTTGGTGTTCTTAAGCAATCTGCCTGAAGAGCATTTTGGAGAGTAAAGACAGAAAGGAGCGTTATAAAACTACTACAGACCGATGCCTTCTACCTGGTGATCTCTCGCACGTTTGGCTGGCTTCTCCACCTGTGTATGAGGAAATAATTCCCCATCAGTCAAGCAGTTTAAAACACTTTTACCAGCAACCTTGTTTAAATGTTATTTTGTGTATCATGCCTTTTTTCATTGTGGACACGCCTTGATGGTCTCATTAAGATGTTAAGATTTCATAGCGTCTTCCACTGTCCTGTCAGAGTGAATATGGTGAAACTGAAGATCTTGCAGCAAAAACGGGTCAGAGCAATCTAATTGATATATTGTGCAACAAATTGTTGCTAACCTGGAAAGCAGTTTTCTACTGGATGTTGTATAAGCTGGATGGACAAGCAATATATTTAAGCTAATATTATGTTGCGTTAGAGGTGAAAGCGAAAATAATAGCACTTATGTACATGTTATAAGCCCTTTTCAGGCTTTTGTGCCTTAAACTCTTTGAGAAATAGGAACAGATAAACTACCTGTAATAAATATCTATCCAAGAAATAGTTTGGTAACTGAAATTGCTACTGCAAAGCATTTAGTTGCCTCCCTGCCCATGTTGATGCAGAGATTTGCCACAAAATTTAAATACTTTCATAAAGCCTACTTCTACTACACCTTTGTTTGTGTCCATAATTATGGTATATGTGTCAGTCTGTGGTCTTTTTATCAGCTGCAATGGTAAACGCACTGTGAATATGAGGGGAATGGTGACATACACCGGAGTTAGCATATTTCTGAACAAGTTACTTTCTCCCAAGTAACAAGCGATAGGACGAGAGGAAATGGCCTCAAGTTGTGCCAGGGGAGGTTTAGATTGGACGTGAGGAAAAATGTCTTTACTGAAAGAGTGGTGAAACATTGGAACAGGCTGCCCAGGGAAGTGGTTGAGTCCCCATCCCTGGAGGTATTTAAAAGACGAGTAGATGAGGC
>NW_008795030.1:201048-204549 GCF_000699145.1 Aptenodytes forsteri
GAACTAGAGGACTGCTGGACCTCTGCGTTCTCATCTGCTGTGATTTTTTTTCCTCCTGCTGTGCATCTGACTGTGCTGTGGGCCGTTAACAGTGTCCTAACCTTCAGTTACTCTGAATTTAAGGAAATGAGTGTTCCCTGCGTGTGCTGGTAGTGTGTCAGAGGCAGCGGAGAGGTGGAAGAGAGCAGAGCGCTTTTTTTCTTCTGATGTAGCTGGTCGGCGGTGCTGAACACTCCGATGACGCCCCTCTTCTTGGAAAGTGCCTGTTCAATAGAGTGGCATTTCAGAGGTGATGTAAAGAAGGTTTTCCTTATGTTCTGCTGTTAAACGCTTTCTAGATCGTTCTGTTACTGTGCTGCAACAGTGCTGCCCTGTGTGCCCTTCATTCTTCTCTTTTGGACCTGCCTCGGCGGAAAGAAAGTTGGCAACGCTTCGTGTGAGCCACCGTAAGTGGCACCCCCTAGTTTCTAGGAGAGCTATGTGTGTACAGACCCTTGGGCCCTTAGGCGGAGGCCAATTTGGGAGTACAGAGGCCAGCAAAGATTACCCACTGAAGCCTGTTTACTGGTGCTGCAGAGCTTAAAATAGCTCGTGCGTTTCCTCTTAAGAGAGAGGTTGACGTGAGGCTTTGGGCCACGTTCCCTTGATGTGTGAGCCAGGCTTTTGGGGTTGTTTGTGAGAGTCTCGGCCAATGTTCTGTTGAGCTGTTAATCTCTCTGCACTTTTTTCTGTGTATCACTTATTCATCTTAATGTTCATTTTCAGCTCCCGGCCATTGCTGCAGCACCTGAAGCACAGAGGAGACTTTTATGTGGAGCTACAAAACAGCCGGTCACCTGGATTTTGTAGGGTTTGTGTTTTGGAATCCAAGTTAAACAGAGTGTGGGATTTTGTTTCTCATGGATGGCTACAGGAAAAGCCCTGATTAATTACCATTTAGCGTAACACAAGATGAAAGACAAGGACTCCGTGTAGTAAGGTAAATTCTGCTTTTATCTTTATGCGCTAAAGGCAAGAAATCCAAGGCAGGTGATATCACAGCTCACTGGGATTAGGTAATTCTTGAAAATTGCATCAAAATCTGCAATTGAGATTATGAAGTATTCTGCCATTCAGCATGCAACGTTTACTAGTAATTACAAAAACAACTCAAACATTCTTACTATGTTACTTGATGAAGACGTGATGATCCAATTTAGATTGCTCTAAATTGCAGGGACTCTCAGATTACCGTTTGAGTTACACAGACTGAAAAATGTTTACCCAGCTGCAGAGCGGCAAGACATGGGCGTTACTCCTGTTGGGCATGCGAAGTGGTTGATATCCAAAGCGTAAGCTGCGAGGCTGCGGGGTGGCCTGTTGCCGTTAACGTGTGTTTAATTAAAAGCTTGACAGTAAGCATCAGGGATGGCCTGTGAGAAATTCTGACCGGCTTCCCATGGGATGAGGAGTTTGAAACCATTTCTTCAGCAAATGTGGGTCTGTACCAGCGCAGCCCCGTGTATGGGCTGAGGGGTCTGACGGGGGCCGGCGGCGATGTTTTCCGTGTGTGTCTGACTAGAGAAAATTCCTGTTACTTGGACCGTTTTCAGGAGACAGGTTCATATCCCGCACCCTTAGGTATTTCTCTGAATCCCTTCTGAGGAGCAGAGATGTTTGACTCTGATCTTTGCGTACTCAAGTTTCTCATTACTGGCTCGCTAATCCCCAGCTTCTGGTAAACAAGATCTGAGAGGAATTTTTACCTTCTAGCCTTGCTATCTCCCAGTGTATCTTGTAAAGCATACTGAATACACCAGTTTCTGGATTTAGCTTGGGATTTGCTTAGACATGAAATTAATTCAATGTCAGGATAGGGTATGAATTTTAAATGCAATAGCTACATTTAGAAACTGATAGAGCTAGTTCAGAAAATGTCACTCTGACAAAGCTTGCTTTACCTTTTTGCCTGGTTAGAGCATTTCTTCAGAAAATATCTCCTTTTTTTTTTTTCCCCCCCCAAGTTACTACACTTTTCTTCCTTAGCAGTTATTCCCAGTCAAAATGGTTTTACCAAGTGCGGTCAGTTTTGTAAGAAGGGTTTTGGGGGTACTGGTCGGTACACACTCCGTTTTTCTCAGACGATACGCTGCTTCTGTTGTAAAATTTTCCAGGGTCAAAGCAACGGTAGATGATGCAGTTAAGGCGATGTAGATTGAGCTGCATGTGGACAGGGTTCGTCTCGTCCCCTCAGCACGCCGGACCCCTGAGGAGCTGCAGGCCAAGCAACCCGCCTGGATCACTGATTCATCCTTGCTTTTCCTTACTGCTGTTTTTTCACAGAGCGCTTCCCTGCGGGTTGTCTGCTCCCACCTGTCCAGCGGTGGGAATTGCAGCCTCTTCCAGCGTTTGCTCCCCGTCCTGCGCTACGGAAGAGGCTGACGTGAGGCTCCCAGCCGTGCTGGGAGGTTTCATCGGGGCTTCGCTGACCTTGTGGTCGAGCACCGCAGACTTGCAGCGGGATTTTCTCTGCTCCGTCTTCTCTCCATCCACCTTCTCGTGATGGGCTGAGGTCTACTGAGCATCTGTCGGTTTTTGGTATTGCTCTTGGGGGATTCTCCCCGTTCAGCATTTGGAAGATTCTCTTCCCAAACACTTGATGTTTTCCAAGGTTGTCTGAATTTTCGGGGTGGGTTGTTTTTGCTACAATGAGCGAGTTTCTGCCCTGCCCTAGGATTTGACAGGGAGATTTCTAGGTTCACTTTGCACGAGTCGCTGTGCCAAGGAGAATCCGGGCTGCCCGGGGAACGCCTCGTGACTTGGCAGAGCAATTGCAGGATCCGTGGAGGAGGAGGAGGATGGGACCAGCTGCTTGTAACCTGTCCCTGCCGGCTTTGACAAGGGCTGTTTTTAGAAGAGCTTGGTCATGCAAGGTTTGGGGCTCATTTTGGGACTGACTTTTGCTTTAAATGGGTGCCGGCCTATTTTATTGGTAATCTGGCATGTTTGTGGTGGGGTTACCGGGACAATTCCTGACCACTGTGGATTTTTTTAGTCTGTGAATTTTGCTCAGAACGGATTAAAAACTGACTGTTGCTCTCCCTCATCCTTTCTGCACTTTCCCCAGGGCTCAGGGGCAGGAAGCAGTCACGGGCTTTTCAACCTGGTTTCCCATGGCGGCTGTGGCTTCAGCATCAGTTACCTGCAGAAGTTTCAGCAGTCCCTTCCAACCAGTCGGCAAGTGCTCTCATTTTAAATCCTTTCCACTGATTTTGGATCATGAGCCAGGAACCTGGCAGAGGTATTGTTTGGGCAGATAGACTTCTGTTTCCAAGAAACTTTCCCTCCGTTCCCCGAGGGTGGGGTGTTCCCCGCCCCCCCCCAGCCTTCCGAAAGGGAGGAAGGAGTAGGAAAAACGTGGGTGCTTGCCTTCACCTTTTTGAAGAGCAACCCCTGACACGCACCTTGCGGGGAGGAGGAGTGGGGAATTGTCTTTGGGCCAGGTAGACTGGAGGTTCATTT
>NW_008795030.1:205354-209146 GCF_000699145.1 Aptenodytes forsteri
GGCCGCTTGCGGGAGCTGGGCCCTGGCCGTGGGTGGAGGTGGTGCCCGGGGGTGCTGTCGCTGGAAGGAAGGGGCCACCCCGAATACCTGTTTCTGGGGTCTTAATTGGTGCACGAAGAGGTGGGAGGTGGCGGGTCTCGCGGCTTTTGCGTTGTTTTAAGATACTTTTTCTGTCTTAAGAATCCACCTGAAGCTCAAGACTGTACTCTTCCCCGGCAGCACCCTGGCATGGAAGGTGATCCCGGTGCGCAGGATGGCTGGTGGCGGCCACGGCTCGGCGGCGTTGGGCGGGTGAGATGGGCGATCTGGGCTCCGGAGTCTCCCCTTAGGCTGGGAATTCGGTTGCCTTCACAGCCTCCCTTGGCCGGAGCAGCGAGCAGCAGTATTTCCTGGCCCCCTGCTAGCAGGTACTGCCAGCGTGGTCCTTGTTCCCGACGCTGTGGATCCTCTGCAGGGCTCGTGCTTGGGGTTGGGCCCTGCAGACAAGGATTTCCCGCTGGCAGGGCCCCTTGCGAGTCTCTCTCCGCTCATTAAGAACTGCAGAATCCCCTTATTCCTGGCTCTGTCGAGGTCATGTATGGGTGGGGTAAGGAGATTTTCTTTCTCCAGCATCACTGGGCCTGGCTAGTGGCAGAACTGGGAATCGGATCTGATCCAAAGCCGGTAGATCACTCTGCTTTCGCTCCGCCTGCCGCTCTGAAGCTGTAACAGGCTTTGCCAGGCGAGCTCGGTGGTGACTCTGCATGTTTATCCAAGAGCTGTGGCTCCGTGAAATAGCTACAGGTCTCCAACAACATGCGAGAGCAACGGGAAGGTCTTTGACTGCTGGGCCCCTCTTGCCTGTTGCTGTCACTCGCCCCTCCTATATATTTTCAGGAATTGGGGTGTTTTCTTCTTGCACGGCGCTGGTGGTTCCGGGGTGGGGTGTGTCAGTGACACGTACTCGTGAGCCCGCAGCCCGCTGCTGACGTTGGGGGTGTTGCGATCTGTTCCAGGGTTGCTTGACGTTTCGGAGCGCTCTCGGCCGATGGCCTGCCTGCCGGATAGACCTGAGGTGAGAACGCACGGCCTCGTCGGAGCTCTGTGACCTGTCCCTCCAGATCCCTTTCCCATCGGATCTGAATACCGATCTTGTGGTCGAAAAAGGAGGAAAAATAAAATTCAAACTGGTCTCGGCCTCTTTGCCGGTGCAGTTCTGCTCTGAGAGGGGCCAGTTTGAAGACAGTCTGTGTTGACCTTGCTCCTTCGGGAAGGCTGGGGTGGGAATGAAACCCCCTGGCCAAGAGAAGGGATAAATGTTGGGCGTGGAGGGCAGAGGTGCCGTGGAGATTTACGGGCTGGTGTTCGCTTGGGCTGGATCTGATGCATTGGTTCCTGGTGTACAGTGGCCCAATGACTTCAAATACTTACCTGTGGCGCTGGGTTTTACTTTTTTTCAGGAATTAACTCGCTTAGTGGGAAAAGCCGAGAGCTTGTGGAGCCCCTGTCCCCGGTGAAGGGATTTGGTTTGCTTTCCGTAGGGCCCGAATCGTGGGGAAGCTGTGACGTGGAGCACGTGGGTGTCCTGTTGGTTCCTGGTGTACAGTGGCCCAACGACTTCAAATACTTACCTGTGGCGCTGGGTTTTACTTTTTTTCAGGAATTAACTCGCTTAGTGGGAAAAGCCGAGAGCTTGTGGAGCCCCTGTCCCCGGTGAAGGGATTTGGTTTGCTTTCCGTAGGGCCCGAATCGTGGGGAAGCTGTGACGTGGAGCACGTGGGTGTCCTTTGGGGGTGATTGCCAGATGTTTGGTGTTTCGCGAGTGGGACCTTGGCAGTCCTAGAGGACGAGGGACAGTTCAAGCTGACGGTGCCCGTGCTGGAAGCGGCCAGTCCTTAATCTGGGCTTCGCAGGTGGGAACGGTCGACTTCACTGGTGAGGTTTTTTTAGTTGGGCAGCCCGTTATCTGTAGGGGCAGAGCGTCGGTGGGATCGGTCGCACCGCGCCAGCCCTCTGAGCGCAGCCTGGTCCGTGATGACTCCTGTCTTTGGAGACTGTTGGATGAATCCTGCGGATATGGGGCTGAGGCCAGGTGTGAACTAGCCAAAATGGCCGCACGGCGCGGGGAGAGGGGACGCCAGGGGGATTCCTTAACGCGGGTGAAATCCGAAGCGATGCCGAGTCACACTGCTCTTCATTCAGGCTGGATTTTTACCCCCTCTTCAGGTCTAAGTAGAGCTTGGAGCTGAGATGAGCCAGTCCCTGAGGGTTTCGGTGCTGCAGAGCAAGACTTCGCTCTTTTCCAGCCCTCTCCTCCAGAAGCGGGAGCTCTGCGTGACCAGATCCTGGCTCCTTCCGGAGCCGTGAGCTCCCCCAGGTGGGAACAGCCGCTCCTGTGCTCCGCTCACCACAGGGAGAGGGAACTCGTTTGGCTCCGGGTGCCGCTCAAGCTCCCGTTTAAACGCTCGGCATGGAAGAACGGTCCCTTCCGTGGAGTTTTCTCGGGAGAAGAGCTTGTGGGAGGGTCTGGGTAGAAAATATTTCGAGGGTGAATAAACGCAATCACTTGAAATTCTTGCTGTGTCTCCTGTGCTCGTGTTGGGGGTGCGTTGGTCTGGGGTGATGCCTGACTGCCCTTCCCCGGGGCTGGGGAGCACCGCGGCCTGCCGGGTGCTGGGGGCGAGACCGAACTCGTGAAATCTGAGCAACTTCTTCCACTTGAGGATACCAAGCCTTCGAGGCGAGCGTCTGTCGGTTCTGCCATGGCCGTACCGGTGGGCTGGATCTCCGGGCAGCTGCTGCGTGACTGGGATGTCCTCTTGGATGTACTTTTTTTTCCTGGAAATCGGTGTGTCTGGCTATTTTTTTTCTGTGCGAGTTAGTGCTCCTCGTAACACTGAGTTGCCGCCCGAGGGAGCTCATGTGGAAGCCCTTTGCGCGCCAGAGCTGCGTTGGTCGGAGCCGGTCTTTCGCTTTCCCTTCCTCCAGATGCCGGAGCTGGTGCAGCCCTTACTGCTGGAGTTTCCCCTCGGCAGCCCCCGGGCGGGGGGTCCCTGGGAGCGCAGGGAAAGCTGCGTGGGAGGTCGCGGAGGTGCACGGAACGGCTCCTGCCCGGGGAAAGGCAGCGTCTGACCTAGCCGGCATCGTCTGCTGGAGCCCTGGTGACTCCAGTCGCCCATTTTTCTCACGATGGAGAACAAATTGGGGGTGGAAACAGCCCCAGAGCTGTTGGGGCGAGTCTGTTATTCCCCGTCTCTGCACAGCCGTTGGGAGGGGGGGGGGCTGGGCCCCCATGGCGAAGTCCCCGGGGCCGCGGCGGGTGACCCGGGCTGTTTGCAGAAAGCACCTTTGTCCGGGGGGACGGGGAATCGGTGCCTCTGACCCCTCCTCCCTTCTCCCCGTGGCGACTCGAGAGCCCCTTTCTCATGGAGCTCGTCCCTCCCAGCTCTCCCAGGATTTTGGCTTCCTCGGGGGCCACCGGCCCCTCCGCGGCAGCGTGTTCGTGCACCCGGAGCCTGGCTGTCCCCGCCTTTGTCACCAAAACCAGGCAGTGGGACAGAGCTGGCACGTGACAATGCTGAACAGCGTCCCGGGGACGAGAGGACGGGGACGGAGCCGGTGGCTTCTCCCTCCTCCCCGGGACGGTTTGTTGGTCTGCCTGGGTGACTGCGAGGCCAGAGCCGTCCCCAGGGAAGGCGCTGCGGGGTGGGGACAAGGGTGGAGACCTGGCCCCACCAGCACAGCAAAGCCCGGCCGGGTCAGGATCTGGCCAGCCTGGGGCCGGTGAATCTGGCCTCGCCCGGCACACCCGCC
>NW_008795030.1:210490-211571 GCF_000699145.1 Aptenodytes forsteri
CGGAGGCCCTCCGGGACCCCGAGCCCGGGGGACACTACCAGTTCCGCATCATCGTGCTGGGGGACGCGGCCGTGGGGAAGTCGTCGCTGCTGCACTGCTTCGCGGAGGGTCCGGGCGGGGGGGCGGCCACCCCCTGCCCCACCGTCGGCGTGGAGTTTTACAGCCGCACCGTCCTGCTGCCGCCCGCCGGCAAGGCCAAGCTGCAGCTCTGGGACACGGCCGGCCAGGAGAGGTTCAGGTGAGGAGGGGATGGGGGGACACGAGCCCCCCTGCGGGACCCCAGCACCCAGCTGACTCGTCCCCCCCACCCTGGGGTGGGTGTAAAGTCCCACATGCGGGGACGGGCAGCGGTGGCTCGCTGGGACGGTGACGCTTTAGGGGCTGTTGCAACCTTGTGCTGAGCTTGCAGCGAAGCCGGAGCTGGTTTTTGGGGGGGGTGGCCAAGGGAGCAGGGCTGGGTGCGGGTCCCGGGGTGCCGGTGGGCTGGGGCAGGGTGATTTCCTTCCTGATTGCGTCAGGCTGGAGCCAGGAGCTCCTGGGAGCGTGAAAGAGGCTCAAATGGGGTGCGACGGGCTGAAGAGCTGGGTGCTGCGGCTGGAGCAAGGGGTCCCGCGCTACCCCCACCCCTGGGAGCCTTTTGGGGGCCCCAGGGTGGGTCTGGGGGTGCCCTGTTTCTGCCCAGTGCTCAGGCCCATCAGCACCCGCCCACGGGTGCTGCCCCATCCTCGCTGCACCCTGGGCTGTGGGGGGGATGGAGGGACCCCCGGAGCCCCTGCAAAACCCCCGAGGTCTCCTCTGGAGCCCCCCAGTCTGGGGGGGACATGCTGAACAGAAAATTGGGGTGCAGATGGTCCAGGCAAGCCTCCCCTTCCTGCTCCCGAGGTCCCAGCTGGGACCCAAAAATCTCCCGAGCCCCGTCCCAGGGAATTGGGTGCAGGGGCTGGCGGGCACCGGGGGGCCCCCCCCACCCCCCCCGCCCCCCCCCCCAGCGGCCCCCACCGCCAGCAGCCGCCGCTCCTGCCCAGAAAAACGGCGCGCCCACCCTCCCCACCGCCCCTGCACCCGGACAGGCGCACCACAC
>NW_008795030.1:212149-212455 GCF_000699145.1 Aptenodytes forsteri
GGAGGGGTGTCACTGGTGGGGTAACACCCCCCCTCCACATCTGCACGTGGCCGTGTCACTTGGTGGGCCTCGTGTCCCAGGGCCACCACCACACCACACCACCCCCCCACCGGAAAAACGGGACCGGGCACCCCCCGAGTGCTTCCAGCTGGATGGATCCAAGATAAAGGCAGCAAAGGGGCCACCCAGCACCCATGGCGAGGCGGGAACGCCTCCTGGGTGGAGGAGCGGAGGCGCTGGGCGCTGCCTGCCTGCCTGTACACGCACCCGGCGCGGGGGCGGCGGGGTCCGCGACGCCGCGGGGGC
>NW_008795030.1:212486-212690 GCF_000699145.1 Aptenodytes forsteri
TCTTTCTGCAGCCGTCATCCAGACGGTGGGGGTGGACTTCTACGTCCAGTTCGTGGAGCTTGAGCCGGGGCTGCGGGTGAAGCTGCAGTTCTGGGATACGGCCGGGCAGGAGCGGTTCAGGTGGGTCCGGCTCCGGCCATGGGGTGGGGGAGGGGGGGTGACAGAGCTGGGTGTCCCCATGGGTTTGGGGTGCTCGTGGGATGT
>NW_008795030.1:213973-216238 GCF_000699145.1 Aptenodytes forsteri
TGGCGCCGCGGTGGCCGTACCAGTTCCGGGTGATCATGCTGGGGGACTCGACGGTGGGGAAGTCCTCGCTGCTGCGGCGCTACACCGAGGGCGTCTTCCTGGACGCCGTCACCCAGGCGGTGGGGGTGGACTTCTACGTCCAGTTCGTGGAGCTGGAGCCGGGGCTGCGGGTGAAGCTGCAGTTCTGGGATACATGCTGGGGGACTCGACGGTGGGGAAGTCCTCGCTGCTGCGGCGCTACACCGAGGGCGTCTTCCTGGACGCCGTCAACCAGACGGTGGGGGTGGACTTCTACGTCCAGTTCGTGGAGCTGGAGCCGGGGCTGCGGGTGAAGCTGCAGTTCTGGGATACGGCCGGGCAGGAGCGGTTCAGGTGGGTCCGGCTCCGGCCATGGGGTGGGGGAAGGGGGGTGACAGAGCTGGGTGTCCCCATGGATTTGGGGTGCTGGTGGGATGTTGTGATCCCAACCCCGGGGGAGGTCCTAGACAGGGCTGTGTTCCCACCGGTCCCTTTGCTGGGGGGAGCCCCATGGGTGAGGAACCACGATGCCCAGCACCGGGCAGGCTGCAGGGGCTCAGATGAGCCAAAGCCGAGGGTGTCCCCAGGGAAAGGAGCCCTTGGGGTTGCCCTGTAAGCCCTTGCTCCAGCTCCAAAGGGGGTACGGGATTCCCCCCCCAAGCACCCCTCTGCCCCACCAGCTGCAGAGGGCTGGGGGAAGAGGCTGGGAGCCCACTGGGAGCTGGGCAAAGCGGCTTCCTCAGCTCAGCTGCCAGGAGCCTTCACACCGGGGCTGCCCACCGCCGGCCGGGCTGGCTGCTGGGGACAGGGGAGCTCGGGGGACGTGGCTGCAGGGGACGGGAGAATGGCAGGCCTGTGGCTGCAGGGGATGGGCGAGCTCGAGGGACATGGCTATAAGGGATGGGAGAGCTCCGGGACCATGGCTGCAGGGGATGGGAGAGCACCAGGGACGTGGCTGCAGGGGACGGGAACGCTCGGGGGCTGTGGCTGCAGGGGACGGACGAGCTTTGGTGGCCGAGCAGGGACAGAGCTGCCTGGACCGCTTGCTGATGCAGCAAAAGGGCCGATTCTCCTCCCTCATACGGCGGCTCGGGAGCAGTGCGCCAGGGGAGGACACGGCTGGGGCTGCTCTGCAGGCAGGGGAGATGCAGCCCAGGGCAGCACAGGGGAGCCCCGGGGGCCGCTCACCCGGTTTCTCTTGGCGCCCCAGGTCCGTGACTCGCTCCTACTACCGCAACTCGGCCGGGGGGATGCTGCTCTTCGACCTCACCAACCGCACGTCCTTCGAGAGCGTCCGGCAGTGGCACCGGGAGGTGACGGACACGGTCCAGCCGTTCCGCATCGTCTTCTTGCTGGTGGGGCACAAGAGCGACCTGGCAGGGCAGCGGCGGGTGGGCAGGAAGGAGGCAGAGAAGCTGGCAGCCTCGCTGGGGGTGCAGTACATCGAGACCTCGGCCAAGGACGCCAGCAACGTGGTCCAGGCTTTCCAGATGCTGACGCTGACCATCTACCAGGCGCTGCAAACGGGGCGGCTGGCTCCCACCGAGGCGTGGGATGGGGTGAAGAGCAGCGTCCCGCTGCCGGTGCTGCTCAAGGCTCAGGTGCCGGAGAAGGAAGAGAAGCGGCAGAGATGCTCGTGCTAGAGCTGGGGACACTGGCAGCCTGCCCCGGCGGGGCTGGGACACACGGGGCTCTGCCGGCCGCGATGCAGAGGGGGTGAGGCAGAGACCGAGCGGCCGGGGCGCAGGCAGGAGCAGCGAGCGACTGCAAGGGCGCATTAAACACTCCCCCCCCCTCTGCCCCGTCCACCTCTCTGCCTGCCCGTGTTTTCCTGGGGAAGGGGGAGCGGCCAGCACCGAGGCTGCCCATGGGAAGGGTGACCGCCCCAGGCAGGACGGGGCAGCCAGTCTGCAGGGAGGCGGGTGTCACCCCCGTTCCTCTCTTCTCGCTCCGAACCCCTTTCTGCAAGGCTGTCCCCATCCCCCAGAGGGGAACCGCAGGTCCTCCCCGCTCCCGCGTCAGACCAGCGTTGATCCGAAACCCCTTTTATTACCCGGCCCTCGGTAATAAAAGGGGTTTATTTGGAGGAGACCAGCTTCTTTTATTGAAGAGGAGACCAGCTCCTCTTCACTGGGAGCTGGTCTCCTCCGTGCTCGGGAGGGCAAGGCGGTCTGCTTTAAACGGCAGAACAACTCCACCGTCCCCCCCCTCCCCGGGCGGGCACGGCTGCGGTGCAGGAAGCAGGAA
>NW_008795030.1:216253-221046 GCF_000699145.1 Aptenodytes forsteri
CAGCCGGTGAACGACTCCACGTCCCGTCCCCCCCCTCCCCGGGCGGCAGCCGAGCACGGCTGCGGTGCAGGAACAGCTTCCCTCCGCCCCAGGCGCCCGTCAGGCTGGCCTCGCCTGAGAGGCCGCGTGCGTTTATCACGCTCCCCGAGCTCCTTAGCTGGCAGCTACACCAGAGGAGGAGAGAGCCCGTACCGGTTTCTGAATTACTTCAGCGAAGGCGGTTTCCCCTGTAGGTACCGTACCGGCAGGCCGAGGGCCCCAGCAGCCAGCTGGGTGAGGAGGACGGGCCCTGCTCCTGCTCCCGGGTGCTCAGGAGCCTCCCTGTCGGGGTGGGGGGAGGTTTGCAGAGCTGCCGGCTCCCCCTTCACCACGACAAACGGCACCCGCGGCTTCTCCGATGAAGACCGAGCAGAGCAGGCAGGAACAGGCAGGGGGACGCGGCCTTCCTTCGCGTCCCGGGCGAGGAGAGAACGAGGATCACCCCGATTTCTTGTCCTCGGTCACCGTGTCCCCACTCCTAACGGTCCAAATATCCAAGCAACGGGCAAACTACTCACCCTGGGCCGGACGTAAAGAGGGGAAGGCACCTGCCGAGCCCCATCAGCACGGCAGAGGCCGGCCAAATCCTTCCACTCACTTTAAACCCCAGGGCAGGGGATCTCTTGCCAGAACAGCACCACACGTAGAAACCAGGCAAGGCGGAGGCTGCCCGTTTCACTTGCAGTTCCTCTGCACGCCCTTCGAAGAGCACAAGACCGTGCCGTGGTTTTAGCTTAATAATTTCTTTATTCATGTAAAACAAACGCAAGTATTTATATAAACACTGACATTACAAAGTACTGGAGCAGGTAGGGGCAGGAAGGAGGAAACAAAAACCTCTACAGATGCTTCTAATACTGTCCCACACAAGATCAAATGCTCTGTCCCTTGGATAATCACTTATACGATAAACCACTTTCAAGTCACAAATAAAAGTCTTTGTTTTGAGATACGTTGCGCTCTTAGGGGGAATGAGGAAGGGGGCGTAGAATGTTTTTGGCAGATCTCCTCATAAAGTCAAGATATTGCTGCACCGTTAATAAAAAATATATGCTTCTCTGTAAAGCATTAAAAAAAATATCCCATGGATGGCATCGCGGAGGCTTCAGTGGAGAGGCAGATATCCCAAAATGCACTGGCGTCTTCTCCCGGCTCTTCCCAGGGGCTATTTCTTGGTAGTTTTGCGAATCAGTGCCATTCTCTGTAACAAGAAAGAGAAAAACGTGGGAAGCCGAGCGGCTCAGACAAGGTTACCGCGAAACAACCTGCAGCCGTGCAGGAAGAAGGTGTCTCGGGTTCTCTCAGGACACCGCCTGACTTGTTTCCGCACAGGTCTTTCAAGTCCGTTTGAATCTTAATGGGGTCCCAAGCCGGAGCCAGAGGAAGAGAAAGCCTCTGCGCTCCTCTCCTCCGCACCCGGGGCTGGCACGTGAAACGCCGACGCTAGTGAGGGGCAACGGGATTAAACGGCGCAGGGGATCAAACCCCACTTCAAGGCCTCCCCTCTCTCTCTCTCTCTCACCCCCCAGCAGCTGCTGCGGGTGGCACGTGAAACGCCGACGCTAGTGAGGGGCAACGGGATTAAACGGCGCAGGGGATCAAACCCCACTTCAAGGCCTCCCCTCTCTCTCCCCCTGCCGCAGCTGCTGCGGGAGCTTCAGGAGGGGAGATGCAACATCATCCACGAACTCCAACGGCTCCCGCAGGGCAGCTCCTTCCCCGGCTCCGACCGTACACTGAAACGGCGATGGCCCGATTCAGTTAAAGCAAAATTAAGGGGAAAAAAAACCCCCAGAGCTGCTCAGCTCCCACCTACAGCTAAATCCCAGGACAACGGTGTGCTCTCTGCTGCACCTCCCCAGGCCTTTCGGCTTTTGGCAGCTCTTTAAATTCTTACGGTGGCGAGCGGCCCAGAGCCCCGACCCTCACGCAGAGACGCAGGAGGTGCCGTACGCTGCTCACAAAATACCCGAGTGCAGCGTTGGGCTGCAGACGTAAAATGGCCCCAGGAACTCGAGCCGCAGCCTGTCAGAGCCCTGCGGTTCACCTGCAACACCCAGACTCCCGGAGCGGTTCGAGGGGCTACGCCAGCATTTAACCCCCCCCATGCCTGGGGACGGATTTCCTACCGAACCGGAGGAGTTCGCAGTGTGTTCTCAGTCCCTTCTGCGCAAGGAGGGAGCAGGCGATCTGCAAGGGGGCAGCTGACAAGTCACTGTCTGCAGCTCTCGGCTGGTTTTTTTTAACCCCTTCCAGGGTTAAAAAGGTTTTAAAAGGTTCTTTTAACCCCTTCCAGGGTTAAAAAACCCTTCGGACAGCGAGTACTGCTGCTCCTCTTAGGGCACAGCCAGCACTGCACCACCACAGAGCAACCTCAATCCTCTCTGCACAAACAGGCGAGGAGACTCCGCAGGTTATTTCAAGTCCAAACCACTTGGAAGAGGCTACAAATTCAACGTCGTGCCAGGAGTCCAAGACCACCCTCCCCATATCAGGCTTCTACCACGCGATTCCTGGTGCTGCTGAGGGCTCCTTACCTGTTTGTGAGCTTCTGTAGTGCAGGCTTTTTTGTAGGGCCTGATTTCTTCAGAACCAAAGCCCGGGATCCACATGTTCCACTGACGCTCTGGAAGAGAGAGCGCAGGTCAGCGCGCTCTGCCCCAACCGCCCACCGCAAGAGCGGCCTCGTCATCACGAACATACCGGCAGCACGCCCGCCTGGAGCCAGTGCTAGAGACGTGCCGGTGATCCGCACACCAGCTATAAAAGCTTCACAAAAGCAGAGTAGCGGAGGGCTGCACAGCATTAAACACGGTAAAGACGCAGACCCTGTGCTAGGGACCTTCCAACACGGGCTGATGGACAGCTACAAGCTGCACAACTGCAAAATTTGGAGAGGGGATGGTTAGGGGCAGACACCCCGTTCATCCCCTGATTATTAAGGCATTATTAAGCAGCTACTCACAGGTTTCCACCCCAACACCGCGGCCATGCCCTGACTTCAGGGCGTGCGCCCAGCTCACAGCTGAGGGGGGAAAAAAAAAAAATAAAAATAAAAATAAATCACTCACCAAGATGCAACTGGACGTCTTTCACCTCCAGGGTGTTCGACTTGCGATGCCGCGCAAGCTGGCAGGCAGCCGTCACCACGCTCTCTATGAAATCATCGGCGATCTGCAACAGCATCTGCGGCAGAACAAGGACGACAACCAGCCCTGTCAGCACCGAGCAGCCGAAACGATGCGGAAAGTATGAAAACGAACCCGCAGAAGCTAGTATTTCAAAGGCGTTTGCTACAATTGCCGTTTTAAAACCCCTCTCGACACCGGGACGCAGAAACAGACACGGATGGCTGAAGGCTGCCGCGAACATGAGACTACGGCGGTGTTACGTCAACCAGCCCTCCCTGCCTTGGAAAAAGGGCCGCCGGTGCGTGAAAAAGCCTAGATGAGCTCTTTCTGCAGCCCCTGCCGCGGGTTGGTACCTACTTCCTCCACATCTTCATCCAGCTGCTCGTTCGGATCCACCTCGCGCACCAGGTCCTGCAATTTCTTCTTGGTTAAGACCTGAGCGTGTGGGAGAAGAGGAAGGATTTACTGCCCTACTTCAGCAAAGCAGCTGCCCACGCAGCGCAGCCACAATCGACCTCCTCCCCCCCCCCCCCTCCTGCCGCTGGCCCCGAGTCACACGCTGACCCGTCACACGTGTTGACACAGCGTTATCAGTTCAGGAAGGGCAGAGATAAGAAATGTCAGGTGTTAAGGAGTCATTTTCAAGCACCAGCGGCTGCTCTGAACAGAGGGTGGAATGCAGCAGGCCAGGATAAATAAGTCTCCTGCACTAAACTGGCACTAAAACGCCACTGGCCGAAGCAAGGCCGCTGGCCAGAGGGGACAAAGGCAAAACCAGAAGTCTTAAGAGGCAGACGGCAAGCGCAAGCGACGCCATCAGTGACTAAATCTGTGCTCAGGGCACAAAGGAAGCGTTTCCACGGCTCTAGCGCTTATCAGCTTTAGTGTTTCAAATGGAAAAGAGAGAGAGACGTGAGCGCTGGGTTATTCTAGGGCGGAAGGCAGCAGCCTGCCAGCCCAAACACGGCAGGGAGCAGAAATTTTACTGCTGCCGAACAACAGCGGGACGCTTCGTCTTACGGGATACGGATGAAAGTCGTCACCACTGATCTGCCAGCCCGGCCAGACGAACCAGACACACGTGGGAAATTCCTGCCCTTCCCGGTTCCCTCACACCGACGGTGGAACTGCTGCGCGTGCGTTTGTGTCGGGGGACCAGCACGCTTCCCGGAGAGGTCACGGTGCCAGGGAGGGATCTGCCACCCGCAGGGGGATCAGGGTGCGTTCCCGGAGCGCTTGCCAGGCAAGCGGCGTATTTTACGCACGTCCAAGACTCCACAACGCAACGAGCAAACAGGCAAGCCAGCAGCTCCTGGCAGCGATGCCACCTCTCGCACCACGCCAGTAAGACGCAGGCTACAAACCTGCACTTTTATTTCTCCCGTCTAGACCACGTTTAAAAAGAATTTCCCCGTCACCCCCCCAATATACATTTCCCTGAGACTGAAAGAATCATAGAATCATTAAGGTTGGAAAAGACCTCTAAGATCATCGAGTCCAACCGTCAACCCAACACCACCATGTCCACTAAACCATGTCCCTCAGCGCCTCATCTACACGTCTTTTAAATACCTCCAGGGATGGGGACTCAACCACTGCCCTGGGCAGCCTGGTCCAATGTTT
>NW_008795030.1:221830-225315 GCF_000699145.1 Aptenodytes forsteri
TACAAACTTACTGAGGGTGCACTCGATCCCCTCGTCCAGATCATTGAGAAAGATATTGAACAAGACTGGCCCCAAAACTGAGCCCTGGGGAACACCGCTGGTGACCGGCCGCCAACTGGATTGAACTCCATTCACCACAACTCTCTGGGCCCGGCCGTCCAGCCAGTGTTTTACCCAGCGCAGAGTACACCTGTCTAAGCCAGAACCTCTACACCTACAGCGTCCATACCCCATCCAGCCCAAAAGTGCCCGGGAGGGAAGAAATACATGAAGATGTTTGCTCGCTCGGTAACCGACGCTTTAACAGACATTAAGTTTTTGCCGGTAGTTTAAGGAAGGAGAGGAATTAAGCCACGGACAGGTCTGAGCATCTCCCCCTTGTCCTAAAGTCGGGGATGAAATTACCTGGTTGCTTTCGGGACTGAGCCGACCTCCTCCGCTGGGCGTCCCAGGCATCTTTGCCACGGTGGTGCTGTTGGCCATGGAGCTCTGCGGGGGAGTGCTGGCTGGTTCTGGCTTTATCGAGGAGAAGTTGGAGAGGTTGATCAAGGTAGAAGGGCCAAACTGGTTCATAATCTGTTGGGCTTTAGCTTTTAGATCATAAAGCTTATCGAGGTCCTGCTTCTTCTTGGGGTTGTGGGGACCCAAACCAATCAACTGGAAAAGGAAACGAAAGCCACAGTTAGCAAACAGAGAAGGAATTCAACGGGGCGACCACATCTTTATCCAGGGTAAACCGCAGCGCCCCGACGGGGCCCAGAGGTTTATAGAAGATCGGGTCTCTCTGGACGCAGCAAGAAGGGAGGAGCAATGGTTAGAAGAAGAGAAAACATTCCCCGGTATATGGAATACGAAGTCTGCCACGAGAAGCGCAGGGGCTGCACGCGGTGCACTGACAAGAGGCGGCAGCTCTGCTCGTCCCTCGGGCCGAATCCCACGCGCGAGTCCACCCCTCGCCCTCCGGTCGGGGCCTTTCTGAACACATTTCACTCGGACCACGAACAGCTTCGAGGAAGAGACCACGCAAAGAAGATCTAACTAAAGGACGTGGCTTGCTCCCGCGGCAGCAATGCAGGGCGACGGCAGGCGCAGCGTTTGAGTCTTCATCTCCACGCGCCGCGGGCCTGAGAAGAAGACGGGGTTCGAGCTCCCTCGGGTGTCTGCCGCAGGGTGGAGGTCACATTTTCGGCAACACCACACTTCAGGCCTGACCCGCAGCGATCCCTCGAGGCGGGCTTGACAACGTAGGGTTGGCTTTCGGTTCCGAGGGCACAAGTCTGGGTACTCAGAGGTGACGCGACAGAGAAACGCACGCGCACGCCCACACCTTCGATTTGTTCTTCCCACACCGGGCAACCGCCAGCCACAGTAAATGAAGTCAGATTTACCGAGCTGTTAACGGTGAACCAGAAGTGGGTTGCGGCGGCTTGACTGGTTACTCAGATCTTCCAGGTTCACCCTTCGGCACCTGAAGTTATTCAGGTTATCGGCCGCTGAGCTAACACACGGACTGACTGGCAGCTACTACATTTCACGGCTGGAGGGCTCTAAAATCCAGGCTCAGCGAAGCTCTGCTCCCTCCTCACCGCTCCGTGAAAGGAAACTCGTCCAAACCCTGGGCCTTCCGCCCCAACAAGCGGTGTGGGTAGCAGCGACAGGTCCGTCACGTGAAATGAGCATTTAACGAACGGTCTGATGGAAAAGCCCCTCGCGCAGCGGCTGCAGCAGCTGCCGTTGGGCCCAGAGGCTGGGAAGCAGCCGCTGAGAGCGGACGCCTTTATCCGAAAAGCCCGTGGGCTTCAGGGTGAACTTACTTTCGGGAGAAGAAGAGAGTTTGTTTAGACAGCTTTACAGCACGTTCGCACGCAAAGCGCCGAAGGGAGCGTCTGCTACCTGAGCTACAAACAGGCGTTTTCCCCTCATCAGGCCAAGCTTTGTTAGTTCGGATTAATTCATTCCAAAACACAAACCAGAAATCACACAGGAGCACTTAGAAGCGGCTGCTTTAGTGCTTCACTCCAAGGCGCGCTCATGCACTGCCGCACCTACGGACACTGAGCCCTTTTAGGAGAATTTATACCCAAGACACATGTCTGTAGCACCCTCAGCAAATTCCTAGCTCAATTTTAACTAATTAACGATGGAAAACCGTTACATTCACACCCTAAAACCCCTCAGACGGCATTTCTGGACGAGGAGCTCGGCACGGGATCAGGAGGGACTTCAGCGTGCTAGTCTTGGTTTTAGCTTAGGCTGATCTCAGGCTGCTCGCCCCCCATGCCTCAGCCTACAAATCCACAAAGCGGGAATTCTTACCCACCATGCAGGGGAGAAAGCTCCGAAATCCTTGGGCAGAACGCGCTTTATCAGCGGAAAGTCGTTTTGTCCATTTATTTGCGGATCTCACGGCAGCCTCTGCGTGCCGTTAAGATCACCAAACACAAAACCAACGGGATGCGCAGATTCCCAGGACAAATCCCGCATGCCGGCCCCGTGGCAAGCCCCGGCCGTTTACTTACAGCTATCTGGGTCTCTAGATCTTTAATTACATCAGCAACCGCTGTGGGGCCAGCGAACGGAGAGGCCATTTTCCAAAGCCTTCCCAGTACGTCGGCAGTCAGCGTTAACCTACTCTCGCTTCCTCCTCTTCCACATAACTCTCATTCCTACAGGAATACCAGATATTTTTCGTATCACCCATCCTATCGTAAGATCGCGAGAGGAAACAGTTTCCCGCAAGAGAGCACGCGTTCTCCTCGCTAGGGCGCAAGAGGGTTTATCTGTCAGAAGGTATTACACGGCCGCGGGCGGCACGCGAGCGTACGCTGCTGCTGCGGAGGACAAGGCGTCTCCCAGGATCCTGAAGCGGGAGCAGAAATTTGGCCGAATTCCGTTTTTCTGTCAGAAGACAGAAGAGCATCTGCTGTCAGCAGCGACGCGCAGGTGAGCCCGGACCTCCGCAAGAGCGGAGGGCGGGGGGGGGGGGGGCGGGGGGGGGGTGATCTGGTGGGCCGCTGACTCTCGTCGATCCGCTGTAACTCATTAAGCTGGTGCTACAGCCGCAATCAAAAGTCTACGTTAAAGCCAGACAAACCTTCAGCTCCATTCCCTGGAGCGCTCGGGGGAGGGGGGGTGTGTGTGTGTGTCCCACTTCCATTAAGACGTAACGATTTTCACCAAATATTTAAATAGGTCTGCAAAGGACCGGGCGGTCTGGGTGTCTCCTTATTGTTACCAGAGGAAACTGGGAAAGTTCTCGGGTTTTGCTTCAGTTATCGTAAGCGCGAGGCAGAGTCCTGCCTTCCGCTGCTAGAGGGAAGCCTCTGTCGCAAGCCCTTCCCCGCGAGGCGACCGGCCCGAAGGCAACGGACAGGGAAGCCCTTTTATTTTTCCCCCGGGACGGGTCCGTCAGACGCCGAAGGGTAACTCGCACCCCCTTCCTCCGCGCCGCCCGCCTTCCAGCTTCGCCTTTTACCCCCGAAGCA
>NW_008795030.1:227093-227677 GCF_000699145.1 Aptenodytes forsteri
GCCCCCCCGCGGCTCTTCCAGATGCGGGCGGGCTGGGAGCGCCCGTGGGGTGGGATGGGTGGAAAAAACGGGCACATCTGGACACACCCCCCCCTACAGGGCTGGGAAAAGCTGGGCAGAGGCGCGTGGCAAAACCCAGCCGGGGCAGGACACCCACCCCACGGGGGATGGGCGCGTCCCTCTCCCCCAGCACAGAGCGGGGCTCCTGGTGCCCTCCAGCCACCTTCCAATGCCCACGCCTGTGTCTGAGGCGGAATAATAATAATAAATAATAACAATAAATAATAAGCCCTGCCAGGGTCTCCCTTTTGCAGCGGGCCATGATCCAGGACAGGGGTGGGACTGGGGGGGGGGAAATGGGCACCCCAGGGTGCAGTGGGGGAGACACAGCTCTGGCTCTGGGCCGAGGGACCCGTTTGCACCCCAATGTCCCCGTTACCTGGCGAATGGGTCAGGCTGAGGTCCCCCGGCGCAGCCGCCGTGGGGAAGGAGGCCAGCGCGGAGCCGGGGGGTGGCAGGCTCTGCAGGGAGCACACCTGGCTCGACTCCAGTTTGGGGTACCCTGAACAGAGAGCAGGAACCCC
>NW_008795030.1:230218-230683 GCF_000699145.1 Aptenodytes forsteri
AGGCGGCCTCCTCCAGCGCGTCGCCGCAGGCTGGCAATGGGAGACGGCAGGCTGGGAGCCCGGGACCCCCGGCTGGGCAGGGGGTGGGGGGTGGCACCGGGTTTGGCAGCCAAAATCATGGCTTAATTTCAGGAGAAATGGGAAAAAATACCTTTGTGGAATATGAGCCGCTTCTCGGAGAGGGATCCCCTGCGGAGAGGAAAGCGGGGGGAGCATCAGCTGGGGGGTTCCCCAGGTGAACAAACCCTGGGGGTCTCCGAAATCGAGGGGTGGCAGGTCCCCGGTGTCAGCGCGGATGGGTCCCACGGCCGGGTGCGGGGTGCAGCCAGGGTCCCCAGCTCCCCCTCGCCCACCTTTTGGAGTGGAGCCCGTTGGCGAAGGCCGACTCGTAGAGCGTGATGCCCTTCTCCCGGGACAGGGTGACCTGCCCGCCCAGCTCGTCCGCGATCACCCCGGCATGCACGG
>NW_008795030.1:230920-232467 GCF_000699145.1 Aptenodytes forsteri
GGAGCGCGCGCCCCCCCGGGGGGGGGGGGGGGGGGGCTGGGGTGGTGGTGGTCAGGCACCCCGTGGGACACCCCATGGCCAAACCCATCCCCTGCGGTCTGTTGGGGGGTGACAAGCAGTAGCCACGTGTGCTGGGGACCGTCCCTGCCGGGTGCACCCATGGGTGCCACCCCAGGGGTGCCGACCCCCGGCAGCGGGGTGCCCCGCAGGGCGAGCCGGGCTCTGCACTTACGTCCCGGTAGCCCTGGCTGGGGTTGCCCCAGATGTCCCCATCGATGTCCTTGCAGCCCGCGGGGCAGTACACGCTGAAACGCACAGCAGGGGGGAAGGCGGTCAAGGCTCGCTCCCATCCAAATCCCCTCTGCACACCCGCTTTGCTCCCCATCCCGTCACAGTTGCACCCCAAGAGTCCCGGGGCGAGCGCAGCCCGAGCACCTGGGAGAGGGACGGGGACTGGCAGCGATGCCGGGGCGGGGGACGCCAAAGCGGGGACCGCTCAGTCCCCCCCCAGCCACTTACCTGACGTGCTCCTGGGTGTAGTGGGTGCCTCGAACCAGGCAGGAGACCAGGTCTGCAAGGCAGGGACACCCCAGGGTGAGGGACCCCCACCCGCCCCACGGCACCCACCTCTGCCCCAGGGCACCCTGGCCCCCTGCCCCAGAGGGGCAGGGAGGGATGGCCCCTCGGTCCCTGCAGCCATCTGCCCCATGCCTGCTGCTCTGCCTGGTATTGGGGTGCCAGCTGACCTGGGGGTCCAGGGTGCTGGGGGGGGTCCCAGCTGGCTGGGTGGCCTGAGGGGTCTCCCATGTTGTGCCCCCAGCCAGGGAGAAGATGGGTCTTCAGGGAGCTCGGGGCGATGGGAGCCCACCCTGGGGTCAGCAAGGAGCTCCCTCCACCCCCGGCCGTGTCCCCCCGCCGTGGGCCAAGACACAGCCCGGGGGGGGTGTGTGGGTGTGTGTCTCTGCATCCCTGGGGGAGGCTCCCCCCTACCTGGGTGCTGCGAGGTGGCGTAGGACAGGAGGAGGCCTCGTCCCGAGCGGTGGCTGGTGCTGTTGAACAGGACGGTCACGGCGCTGGAGTTTGTCACCAGGAGCGGGGCGGCGGGGCCGGCGTTCCTGCAGTAGGGCCCTGCCGGCAGGGACGGGGCCGTGGAGAGGATTGGGGCTCCCTGGGGACAGGCGCGGGCACCCGGGCCCCAGGGCTTCACCTCCCCTGGCTCAGCCCTCGCCAGGGCCAGGGGGGCTCGGGCATTTGGGCATTTGGGTGGTCCCAGCCCCAGGGTGGCCCAGCCCCAAGGTAGTCCCAACCCCAGGTTGACCTCATGCCAGGGTGGCCCCATGCCAGGGTGGTCCCAACCCCAGGGTGGTCCCATGCCCAGGGTGGTCCCAACGCCAGGGTGGTCCTATCCTGAGGGTGGTCCCATGCCCAGGGTGGCCCCAGCCCCAGAGCGGTTACATCCGTGCTATGGGGGGGGGACCTGGGGCACAGCCCCCCGCAGCTCACCCTGTCCCCACCGTCCCCCACCCCCTCCCCCCCGCACCCACAAG
>NW_008795030.1:232834-233437 GCF_000699145.1 Aptenodytes forsteri
CCTCCACTGTCACAGACGCCGCCGAAGCGGCCTCCTAAATCCCCCCCCGCCCCGTTTAATCCAAATTAATTTGCAGTCTCCATCTCCCTGATTAAAACTTGGGCTTAGCAGGCAGGCGGGTTCCTTGGGGACATCTCTGGTCCCAACCAGGGACAAGAGGTGGCCCCAATCCCTGGACTGCCATCACACCCCCCTCCCCGCGTGCCTCTCTGCTCTGCGTCGTGTCCATCACCGGGGCCTCGGGGCGCCCAGAGACGCTTTGAGCAAATGCCGTCATTGCCCTGGGGACAGGGAGCTGTGTCCCCGTGTCCCCGTGTCCCCATGGTGCTGGAGGTGAAAACCCTCCCACGGGGTTGTGCCGTGCCTCGGTTTCCCCACCCCGACCCGCACCCTTGCCCTGGCTGGGTCGTATTTAACCGAGAGGTCGAGCCCAGGGGACGTGGGACACGCGCGTGTGCAGGGATGTCACAGGGTCACGGACGTGATGGAATGGGGGCTCCGCGTGAGACGCAAATGACATGCCTATGAGATGCAGATGACACATGCACAGATTTCCCACCCGCTGCCAGCGCTGCCCTGAGCAGATGCTGCCGCGGTGCCGCC
>NW_008795030.1:233535-233834 GCF_000699145.1 Aptenodytes forsteri
GGGACCCCGGTCCCCAGGCAGGATCAGGCCGGCCGCAGACACCGGGTCTGAGTCAGCGGGAAGGAGCCCACAGCCTCCGCCTGCTCCGGCCGCTTCCCGAAAAACATCTGGGACTTCTCAAGGACCGGCGTCAGCCGCGGGCGAGGGAGTGGGACCCCGGCCCGGCCCCGCGTCACCCCCCGCCACGCCTGCTCCGGCCGCTTCCCGAAAAACATCTGGGACTTCTCAAGGACCGGCGTCAGCCGCGGGCGAGGGAGTGGGACCCCGGCCCGGCCCCGCGTCACCCCCCGCCAGCCGGC
>NW_008795030.1:237815-238621 GCF_000699145.1 Aptenodytes forsteri
CACACCGGTGGGTGCGGAGGGGCTGGGGGGCCCCATCCCGGGAAACACCCATCCCAGGGAAGGAAACCCTTGATAAAAGCATCCCCAGAGTGGCCGGCGCATGCCGGGCGGGCATGCCAGAGATAAGCTGAGAGCCGCACGCGCATCCGGCGATCCGGCTCCGAAGATGCTACCGAGGGGCCGGGAACAGCGAAGGCAGAGCCACGGAGGGGGCTGGGGACTTGCCCCTGGCCATGGGACCACCCCCCCCCAAAAAAAAATCAATTGCCAAAAAATGGGAAAACTGGATTTCCGCTGGTGAGGCCGAAGCCACGGCCAGGCCCCCGTCGGAGCCCTCCCTGCCAGGGATTTGTTTTCTCACAGGATGCAGGAAAGACACAACAGGGCGATGCTCCGGGAAAAGCCCAGCACGCTCCGGCCTCCGGCCCGCTGCCAGCCCCGGGAGAGCTCCCCCACGTCCACCAACGGGGTTTGGGATCCCCTGGAAACCCGCTGGGGGCTCCCCCAAATCACACGCGGGGAACGCAGCGGGGTTCTGCCCCCCCCGTGATCCCATCCTGGCCCATGCCTCAGTTTCCCCTCGCTGGGGACGATGCTTTGGATGTCCCGTCCTCGTCTCCTCGCTCTCGGATGAGTTGGGGACGAGTGGCGCCGGGGAAAATCGTGTCTTCGGGATGAGGTTTGGCTGAACGTCCCCTCGGGGCCTTCCCGGACCCCGGCGGGTGCAAATCCTCCCGGAGCGACGCTGCCCGGGTCCGCAGCATCCCCGGGATGGAGCCCGCTGCCCGGCCCTCCCGGTTGTTCAC
>NW_008795030.1:241423-241666 GCF_000699145.1 Aptenodytes forsteri
CTGTCGTTATCGGGAGGGGAGGAGAAATCCTCGTGTGTGTGTTGACAGGCACTCGCCGTCTCTCTCTGGTGGTGAATTTAAAATGCCTGGTCCCCCCTTTGGAGCCGGAGCTCTGCTCTGCCGGCCCCGCCGGCCCCGCTAGCCCGGCCTTTGCTGCGGCGGGACTGGGCGATCATGCTTACACGCCGCTGCCTGCCCCTCTCCCTGCACAGGCAGCGGCGCGGGCGCCGGCGAGCCCCGCCA
>NW_008795030.1:242065-246417 GCF_000699145.1 Aptenodytes forsteri
GCTTTTGTGTGTGTTGCTGTCAACGGGGCCTCCGAGGACTCGAATTGTCCTGCGGAGACGTGTCCGCGCGACGCTGTCTCTGTGGATCGCGGCAGCCCGGCGATGGCCGTGGCAGGCGGGGAGCGGGGTCGCGGTGCTGCCCCAGCCACGCATCCTCCCGGTCTCCCTCTTCCCTCTCCGGCCCCAGGGTGGGTTTTTGCCACGCTGCAGCTGCGGTACGTGGCGGCGGTCTGTGCCCGTGTGGCCAGATCCGCATATGCCTCTGTGCCAGCTTTCCCCTAAAATAATCCTCCTCTAAAATACAATGAAGCTGGGATGTTGGAGGGAATTTTGTGGTACCCATGGCAGCTGCTGCGGAGAAGTGGCTGTCACCAGGCACTTCATCTTAACTCTGGATCGATCAGGACGTAAATATACCGGCTCCGGTTTGATAATATTCGCAGAGCAGGGTGGCTGTAGGCCTGACGGTGACTCTCCCCTGCGTGATCCCACCCGTGCTGCAGTGTCAGACGGGGCTGGAAGGGAAATCCTGGGGCACTGAGCTCTGCTTCCCGTTGTCGTGGGTAACTGCCTGTGTCCGAAACCGGAGGAGAAGGCAGAGGGAAACGCACTGCAGAGCTGCTTCAGTGGCGCTGGCAGTGTGGAGGGTGCGATGGCAGGACTGGGAACGCCTCTGCGTGCTTCAGTCCTTGGGATTACTATTGTGTGTTGTATGTGCCAAAAAATGCCTGTGATTGAAACCGTATCAAACGAAATCCACGTCCCTCGAGGACAGGCAAGAAAGAAACGAACTGAATTTTTAACCCCGTGCTGTGAATCTTAATTGTCCGTGATTTATATAGTTTCTTTATCAACGGACGCTTTCACGACAGGATTTACCAAGAGGGCTCCGAGGCCAGCGCCGCCGTAGTGGCCGGGGGAGAACGCACCCTCCCCAAGAAGGGATCGGTGGGTTCCCGCTCGGCGTGGGCAGAATCCCCTCCTCTGCAGGGCTGGTCGCCGCTGAGCTGGTGTCTCCGGTTCGCGGGGCTTCCTTCTGGCTCTGCCCCTGCAGATGCTGTTTCCCAGGCATGGATGTGGGTGCAGGGTCTGGGCATACTCTGGAATAAGAGTCTGCTGTTACTGCTTGGTCTCAAAGTCCTGGAACTGAGATCCTGGCTCTCCTGCAATGAATGGTAAGGGCTCCCACGGGGTCCAGGGGAGCCGAGATTTCACCCTAGTCTTGGTGTGCAGACGCTAGCAGGCAGGAATGGTGGTTATGAGGAGGGGCGGTTGTGCCTGCCGCTGGCTGGAAGCATCGGACTCTTGATTGCTGGTTCTTTGCTGAACGAACAGCCTGACGGTTTGGGTTGGGCGTTCAGGAGAACCGGGCAGGTTGGCTCTGAGTGCTCCCTGCCATCCTGAGGGGTGTGTGGGAAAAGGCTCCTGTCGTTAGGTGCGGTCACTAGATCTTGCCCCGGTGTTCTGCCCCCTGTGCGGGTGTGGGTCTTTTGGCAGTACTGGCAGAAACTCTGCGTGTGAAGAGAACGTATTATCGGTAAATATCTGATATCGCTGCTAAAGAGATACCAGAGCTCCAAGAAATCTGAGAGATATCTGTGCTTCAAATTTTAAAGCGTTTTGCTTCCACAAAGATCGTTCTCATTGACCCCCCCCTTAACAGATGTGTTGGATTTCTGATCTCGCGTTCTCCTGGTAGATGAGCTTCATTTTGAGCGTTGCTATATTAAAAAGGAGATGCCAGCTGCTGTTAGAGCTGGTAATCGGAGAAGACTGAAAGAGGACTGATCCTGAGCTGGGATCGGCCCTTCTTTTGGTTTCCTGAGTGTAGGTCTCGCAGCCTGTGAGCTTTCAGCTCCCGCCTCGTGGGATTTGAGCCTCTTGGGCGGAAAGTTTCATTTTCACCCCTTCCTCCCTCAGACCCCAGCACCATCGAAACGAACGAGGAAATCGAGATCGCCTATCCCATCACCTGCGGGGAGAGCAAAGCCATCCTGCTCTGGAAGAAGTTCGTCTGTCCGGGAATTAATGTCAAGTGTGTAAAGGTAAGAGAGTTTTCGCAGCGGGTTCCTTCTCTGCTCTCAAGGTCTGGTGCTTGACCTCCACAGGACTTTCTTACTTTTTGTGTTTCATCTGAGCCTTGTCCTGGAGCCGAGTGACTTTGCCTTTGCAGCGTGCTGGATTGTTAGCGCTAAAATTGCTTCTGGCATGGGGAGAAGCAAGGGGAGGAGCGGGTTAAGGAGTGAAGGCCTATCACCCGCCTTATATTTCGGTGCTGCTCTTGATTACCGTTTAAAGCAGAGTGGTATTTGGCACTTGACGAGGGACTTGGAGCTGAAGGCAAGCAGGGGATGCCTACTGAGATCTGCCAGAGCTTTTCTTCCTTGTCTCTTTCCCTTGGTGTCCTGATACTCCACTCCTGTCGCTTCCTCGGTGAGCAGGTTGCGCCGAGAAGAGAAATCTTGCCGTTACCTTTTTTCCACTTGAGGGTGTGCTAATGTAACAGCTGATGCGCTGAGGCTGAGTCCCCGCGTGCTGCTGCGGCGAGGGCGCTCTGTTGCTGACCCTCAGCAGGAACCGTCTTAGTCACTGGAGCAGGACGGAACAGATGCCCGAGTGAATACCCGTGTCAGCTAGATGTTGCTTGGCTATTTGATGTAATAGGAGTCTCCCATAATGATCTCCAAGATGACTGTACGTGTTCACAGAAGGAGCTAATTTGGCTCGTGCCTCGTACGAAAGCCTTCGAGGCTGTTCTTGGCTAGAGCGGTGTGGTTCGAATGCCGATGGCTGGCAGGTCGTCCCTGCAAACATATCCATTCTGGAGCTGTAAGCATTGGTGTGCCGAGGGGATCAAAGCTGGTAGGAATTTGAGAAGCAGCTCCTCTTTCTGGGTAGAAGCCGGGGCTTAGATGAGCTGTGGACTGGCTGTGCTGGATGTCCCAATACAGTCTTCCGAAGTTACGTTACCCTGTCTGCTGAGCCTTTGTTTATCTCGTTGTCAGTTCAATGACCAACTGATCAGCCCGAAGCATTTTGTTCACCTGGCCGGGAAGTCTACCCTAAAGGACTGGAAGAGAGCCATTCGCCTCGGAGGAATCATGCTGAGGTATTTGACTTGCCTACCGCTGTGTCCAGCTTCAGGGCTTCGTCACTGCAGCTGCAGGATGCCGAGCAGGCGTTTTGTCTGCTTTGCAGTCCCCGGGAGATCTCTTGGAGGCTCACGTTACCTGGCCAGCAACCTGCAGCACCTCTGGGGCAGAGATCCTGGCCCCGTGGTCTGAGGGGCGGGATTCCTCATCCTGTGCAGAAGTGGCCTCGCCTGGGGGACCTGGTACTTGGCGGGGGTGGAACAGGACTGGAGCCCTGTACGTGAAGCTGGGGGATGGCTTGTATTTGCCATTTGAAAGCCCTGCAGGAGATGTTCTGCGTGCAGAGTGGCGCTGGGTCTCCCTTTTCCCGTCCTTCCCGTGGCCGTAGCATTCCTACGTGGAATACTCCCTTTTGTCTCCAGGCTGAGATTTGAGCTGAGCCTGGTTCTCTCCCCACTCCCCGCACAGGAAGATGATGGACTCGGGGCAAATCGACTTCTACCAGCATGACAAAGTTTGCACCAACACCTGTCGAAGCACCAAGTTTGATCTCCTGATCAGCAGCGCCAGAGCACCGGTGCCGGGGCAGCAGAGCGTGGTCCAGACTCCTACGTCAGCTGACGGTAGGAAAACAGTTAGCCGTGCCACGGGAGTTTCCCTCTGACGCTCCTTTCCCTCCCCGGGCTAATCAAATCGGGTTGACCCACACACAGTTTGTGCCTTCTCCCCCGGTGCAGCAGGGCAGTCCCGCCGTTCAGGAGACTGCTCTGGTTTCTGGGAAGGAAAATGCTTCTCGTGTCCGCTCGGGGAGGTCTCGGCAGCGTCTGTCGGGGAGCTCTGCTCTGCAGCAATGGGAGGGCTGGAAAGCAGCCGGTATTAAGCAGTGACTAGA
Source organism: Aptenodytes forsteri (assembly GCF_000699145.1). Taxonomy (NCBI): domain Eukaryota; kingdom Metazoa; phylum Chordata; class Aves; order Sphenisciformes; family Spheniscidae; genus Aptenodytes; species Aptenodytes forsteri. The sequence goes on from NW_008795030.1 coordinate 246,050, forward strand.
GGCAGCCGTGGGAACCAGGGGAGGCTCACCTTGAAGGGATCCCTGTTCTGGGGTCACCGTGTGAGCAAACACCCGAGAGAGCTCGTACAGCGTTTCCTGATGTCTTTCCTTGTCATGGTTTAACCACAGCCGGCAACCAGGCCCCACCCAGCCGCTCGCTCACTCCCCCCCGGTGGGATGGGGGAGAGAATCGGAAGGGTAAAAGTGAGAAAACTCGTGGGTTGAGATAAAGACAGTTTAATAGGTAAAGCAAAAGCCGTGCACGCAAGCAAAGCCAAAACAAGGAATTCCTTCGCTGCTTCCCATGGGCAGGCAGGTGTTCAGCCATCCCCAGGACAGCAGGGCTCCATCACGCCTAACAGTGACTT
>NW_008795030.1:246720-251889 GCF_000699145.1 Aptenodytes forsteri
TCCTTATTTGAGGGTCTATTACAAAGGCACGAGATGTGCCGATGCTCAGGAATGAATCTAGGCACGCTGACCTCCTCCGGAGCAGCCTGCTCCGCATCACCTGGACATCCACGAACGGGCTATGATGGCTGCACGTTGATTGTCATTCCAACTGCAAGTTCTCAGCGAATCCCGTGCTTCGGAGCAGAAAGCGATCTCTTTGCTGAGGTTAAGGGAGAAGACTGCTCCCAACCGTACCGTATCGTTCAGGCGGGCAGGTTACATTTCTCTGAGGCCCTGGGTGGGTGAGATGGCAGAGTTGTCCATAGGCTGAGGAGAATCTCCTGGAAAGCACCCTGGCCACATGGGAAAACCTTACGGTGGCCGCACGTTGGCTTAGTCCCAGATTTGATCCAGAAACTTAGGATTGAGTCAGATCCGTTTCCCTTCTATAAACCGGCTTGGACCCTGACCCTGTCATTTCCTGAAGGATTAGAGCATCTCTAGGGCGCGGAGCTCCCTGTTGACGATGCAAGAAGGGGAGAAGGGTGGCTGAGCTGCGGCTTATTTGTTCCCTTCTTTATTCTGAGCCTTTCCCGCTCCTTTTATGCCAGGACTCCAGTTTGCTTTCTGGAGGGCACGTGGTTTTCCCTCCAGAAAGCCCCAGAGCCTTTCACAATCACAGTTCCAATGAGAAGCAGCAACATTTGCTTGTAGCTAATTTGGTTGAAAGAAGCCAGGCACAAACGACTTGACCACGAGAGTGAAAAAGAGCCTGGGAGGGGTGAGGGGGGTGGAAAGCAAAGCAGGGATTCAGGGCTGGCACTCCGGGTGCCGCAGAGAGAGCTGACGTTGCCTCTCTGGCAGGGAGCATCACCCAGATCGCGCTGTCGGAGGAGAGCATGGAGGAGGGGATCGAGTGGAACTCGGCTCTGACGGCTGCCGTCACCATGGCCACTGAGGAAGGCATGAAAAAGGACACGGATGAGATCTCGGGTAAGCTCAGGCTGCTTGTTGGGTGTTTTCCCCCCCTTCTCCTCACCTGTTACGTTCCGGAGACTGAAATCCCGAAAATAAGGAGAGTTTAGGCAATGACAGAGCCGTCCCCCAGCCCCTTGGCTATCCCAGCATTTCCCAGGCGTGCCGGGGCCCTGCCGAACGGCGCTCCTCACCGCAGCAGGCAGAGTGAGACTTCAGCCCTGGCCTTGTGGCTGATGGGTGATCCCCCAGATCAGTTGCTACTAGTTACAGTGAGGGGCTTATTTTGTTCATCCGAAGGACGTAAACGTCTGCCAGCCTGGAGCTAGACTGAAACCGGCAGTGAGCAGTGTCTTGTTAGTACCCCGTCAGCTCTCTTGGCTGTGTCTCTCTCGCGGCGGTGCCTTGCCTTCCCTCTTCGGATCAGTACGGAAGCTTAGGCGGAACTTCCTCAAAGATTTTTAAGCTCTGCATCTTGCGAAGATGAACAGAGGCAGTGAAATGTGGCCTTGGAAGTCATGGTGCTGCTTGAAAACACGTTACTGATTTTTGCTTCTTTGGGGTTTGGGGTTTTTTTTTGCGCGTCCTCCACCCCAATGGCCAAATTAGAAGTCGCCTTGCAAAGTTACTCTTGCCCGAAAGGTTTACGGTAGCCTTGTGGGGAAAAATGCCAAGTGCTTGTACACGTTGACTTCTTTTTCCCCTCTCCTTGCGCCAGAGGACACGCTGATGTTCTGGAAAGGAATAGCTGATGTGGGGCTGATGGAAGAGGTCGTGTGCAACATCCAGAAGGAGATAGAAGAAGTCCTACGAGGCGTCCAGCAGAGGTTGGGTCAGTCTCCCTTCCAGATGACGGGTAGGTTGTGAGGCACAGCCTCTGGCTCTGCGGTGGGGAAGGATGCTCAAAAGGGCAGCTGCAGGCAAAAAAAAAAACTCGGCAAAAGATGCTGTGTCTCAGCCACACAAGCTCAATCCTCCCTTGTGTCCACACTAGTACGTAGCAAGCAGCAAGTTGGATCACTTTGCTGCTCTGGCTGAGAAGCAAAAAAAAAAACCCCAAAAAAGTGGCAGGGGTCCATCCCACCATTTAAAGCTGTTGAGCCAGGGCGGCGAGCGAGTTCCCGCTCGTTAGCTGGGCCGTGGGAGCCGAGCCTGGGCGTGGTGTCAGCCTGCCCAACTCTGAAGTCCATTCGCTTGCCCCACTGCCGGGCACAGGGACACAACGGGCCACCCCCTTCCCTGAGCAAAATGGCCCTGGCAGCTTCCTGAGACCATCGGGCGACTGTCCTCGGCTCCCGGCCCTCGTGAAGGCCTGCCCAGATTCACTTCTCGGACCAGAGTTACTCAAACGCTTTTCTCCGTGACAGTGCGGGCTTGAACAGGTCCTGCCCCCTCGCTTCTCGTTCTGTCTTCGCTTGTGCCAGAAAACCTGTTTTTGGGGCTGAAGCAGATGAGGGAACTGATCTGGGTTAAAAATAACTCCCCTCCCCTCTTTAGGGTTATTTTTAACTTGGATCAGTTCCCTAATCCAGTTCAGCACATGCCCCTGTGAGCACAGGGTTTGAGAGCACCTCTTGTTGATGTTCTTGCTGAGAGAACGTCCATGTAGCCACAAACTTCATTTTACCCAGGATATTTTTTTAAATTATTTTCTAATTTAGCTTTGGGCTGGCGGATCTTTGTGTCTGGTAGGTGGCAGCTTTTGGAAGCTGTAAGTGATTGAAGTCAGTGGATTATAACAGAAATTTTGCACAGCTTTCAGTGGAGCTGGCATGTTAATGACACTGTCAGCAGCATGGGGTGATGATTTGTAGGTGGAGAGCTCGTTTGTATCTCTCTGATTGCAAATCATGCTTTCATTTGCAGCAATTTTGTGCTGCTTGGGTGACACATCTCTGTTTCATTTTCTTTATCACGCGAATGGGATTGTTTAGTCCTTGGATGTCAGGAGGATGAGGGAGCTGGGTCTGCCCTTGTCAGCCAGCCCTCGTGAAAGAGCAGAGGGAGCTTTACAAAAAGCAGCAGGAAATTTTTGGTGTAATAGGAGCGTCTTTTGAGCACCTGACTGAGTCCCACCTGTGGGACTAGGCACTCGTCCCCACGCACTTTCCTTGCAGATGCTGCAGTCTTGAACAACGTCGCCCACACATTTGGCCTAATGGACACAGTCAAGAAGGTTCTGGACAACAGGAAAAACCAGACAGAGCAAGGAGAGGAACAATTTCTTTACACCCTGGCAGGTACAGTCAGCGCCTAGTAAGGCTTCTCATCCCGTTGCTGCTCTTGGGAGCTGATGCGACTTTCCTCCAACGTATGAACCGTATTTGGGTTATTGTTCAATACACGCTGCCCCAAAACAAATGCATCCCAGTCCCTTTCCATCCTAGGGCGTGAGTGGAATTTCCCCTCTCCCTTGCCTCGCAGCGAGCAGTCGCTTGGGGCATTCGACAGCCCGAAGTCTGTGCCCTTTGCTGCGGTGCTGGGGGTGCGAGCCCGACTCAGTCGGCATTAGGAAGTAGGTGCTTGCTAGCTGAGGGCTGTGCGGTAGTCATCTGAGCTGTGCCCAAGCTAATAAGCTTCTCTGTGTACGGAGTGCTGAGTTGTCCGCTTGTCTTGGCGCGGAGCTATCAGGTGTCTCGCGCGGCTTCCCCCGAGCTGAAGCCAATAACCTGACCTGAATTCCCCAGAGCCGCTTGCTGGATGTGTCTCCCTCCTCGCCGTGTCCTGTAGGACCTGTTCTTACCTGGCACGTCCTAGTCCCCTACTGCCCTGGATAAATGAGATTACTGTGCTACTTCTGACTTCCAGTGTTCGCACAGACGAGGGTTGGGGGAGATGTTTCGTTGACCCAGGCGGTCCTGCTCCCTGTCCCCAGTACAGGTGCTTGGCTCCTGGGGAGGGGACCCAGCCAAGCTCAGGAAGCAGTTCCTACTGCCTGGAGGGGCTTGTCCGCTCTCCCTCGTAGGGGGGTCTAGCTTGGGGAGCCGAAGCGCCCGTCTTCTCATCGGTAGGGGTAGCCAACCGGTACAGAGCATTGCCTGTTCCTCGTCCGGGCGCTGACAGCCGGCCGAAGCAGGCTGAGCGGGCGCAGAACATTGACCAGGTCCGTGTGGGTGGCAGGAGAATCTGGCCTTTTCCTTCCGTGCAGTTTGATCTTGAGTGAAATGCGAAGATCACGCTCGACTGGGTGGTTAGGAGACCTCCTGTCGCAAATACGGGATGTAATGGCTGTTTGTGGAGCCCTTGAGTCCCCAGGAGCCCCTGCAGCGTGTTGGCCCTAGCCCACGGCGCTGCTTAGCCCTTCTCTTTGCAGACCTGGAGCGGCAGCTGGAAGAGCAGAAGAAACTTGCCAAGGACCAGAAGGCGAAGTCCCAAACCATCCAGAACGTGGTGCTGATGCCCGTCAGCGCTCCCAAGCCCCCCAAGAGACCCCGCCTGCAGCGCCCAGCCTCTGCCACCGTCCTCAGCCCCTCCACCCCCATCCAGCAGCCTCAGTTCACGGTCATCTCGCCCATCGCTATCGCGCCCGTCGGACAACAGTTCTCCGTGGGCAACATCCCGGTGGCAACCATCAGCCAAGGCTCCAGCCCGGTGACTGTTCATACCTTGCCGTCTGGCTCCCAGCTCTTCCGATACGCCACCGTGGTGTCCTCCTCCAAGACCAGCTCCTCCGACACGGTCACCCTCCACCCGTCCTCCAGCCTGGCGCTGCTGAGCTCGGCGGCCATGCAGGACAGCGGTGCCCTGGCGAACGTGGCGGCCGTGGTCAACCCCGTGGAACTGGTGGCCATGGAGTCCGGCCTCACTTCCACCATCCAAGCCGTGGAAGGCACCTCGGACGACGGGCAGACCATCATAGAGATCGACCCGGCGCCGGATCCCGAGGCGGACACGGACGAGTCGGAGGGCAAAGCTGTGATCCTGGAGACGGAGCTGAGGACTGAGGAGAAAGTGGTGGGAGATGTGGAGGACCATCAGCACCAGGTCCATAACGTGGAGATTGTGGTCTTGGAGGACTAGTGGGGAAGGCAAGCGTCAGTTTGGGGAAGAGTTGGGAATTTATTTTATTTTGGGCTTTTTTGTTAAGCATCTTTGCCAGCCACCCCATTTGTTTCCATGGATATTTTCATAGTACTGTATATTATATATATATATATAAATTTTTTTTTTTTTTTGGAGGGGGGCGGGACGGAGGGGGCCGCGGTGCATTTT
>NW_008795030.1:252222-252930 GCF_000699145.1 Aptenodytes forsteri
CAACTGGGATTTTTTTTTTTATTATTATTATTATTATTATTATTATTCTTGCTTTGGGGAAGACGACAGTAACCCTGCCTTTACTGCCCGTATTCTCCTCCTCCACACAAGTTGTTTTTATATCTATATTCTTTTTGTATTTGTTTGCTCTCCCTTCCCTTGTGCAGATTTCCCAGCTGCAAAGCCCTGGACCTACTCTCGCCGGTCTCGGGGTCCCTGTATCCCAATCCCACCTCTTCCCGTGGCACTTTTCCCCCGTCCCTTTCCCCGCCTGGCCGGGCTCGGTGCTGCGAACGCCGCTTGGAGACTCCGAGATCGCTTCAACCTTTTGCGTAAAGGCAAAAAATATCAACTCGAGCTTAAAACCACAACCTCCCCCTTCGCTGCTCGACGCCGCAGGGACCTTTCGGGGTGTACAAAGCATGTTGTGCTGTTGCTTTCCGGGAGAGCTGGACTCCGGATCGGGGCAGCTTCTGTTTACACTGTGTGCTGGGGGCTGCTCCGTGCTCGTCGCTACTTGTTCGGTGGTTTTATTTTTGTATTTTTCTTCTTTCTTCCTATAACCTCTTGGCAGGATTAGAACTGGCACGTTGCTGAAATAACGTGCGCCCCGCTGTTTTCCCCTCTTTCTTTTTGTTGTTTCGGTGGCCGGGGTCCCTTCGGGCTCCGCTGCGGGGGGGAAGGTGGAAGGGGAGGGGGGGGGAAGCG
>NW_008795030.1:254657-260131 GCF_000699145.1 Aptenodytes forsteri
GGGACGGGGAGGGTCTCCTCGGGAATTTGCTGGGCACGTCCTCGGGTCTGTGCGCCTTCTCCCGGCGGAGCGGCTGGGAGAAAAACAAAGCGCCAGCCGCGGAGCCTGTCGTCGCTCCTGGGGCTGGGGAAAGTTTGCAGTTAAGGAGCGTGTGCGCGGTGGTGAAGTGCCTTGGCACCCTCCGCCGGGCTAAGCGCGGTATGTTCTTCGCTAGCGAGCGGTAGTTGCGTTATAGGGTCCGTCCTTCGATACTTTCAGTCGGTAAACGTTCGAGTTCATCGGCAGAGTTCTTTCTAACGCTCTACGTCTCTCCCCCAGTGCAAAACGGATCTGTGCATCAGAAGGATGGGTTAAACGATGATGACTTTGAACCCTACTTGAGTCCCCAGGCCCGGCCGGTGAGTAAGAGAACCTGCTAACGGGCAGGAAGCGCCAAGAGCCCGGGGCCTTCCTGCTGCTCTCTAGCGAAGGCGAATTTGGCGTCCTTGCGCTTCCCCGTCTCCACTTACTGCATTTTGACGTTTGCCAGCTTTCTTCTCGTAGTACGCTATTTTATACGCGCCTTTCTCTAGGCAGAAAACACCAAAACCCATTAGGTTGTGGTGGGTGAAATATAAAGGCTTTAGCAACTCTTTGGGGGTGTAAGGACTTCCTACAGTTGGTGTTCAGCTCATTTTTTTCAACGTGACTGTCTTGAAGTTACCATTTCTGCTCTTTCAGTTTTACTGTTATGACCTTGTTTCCTTGCTGGTTTCTGGTTCTTTACACCGTACGAGGAGGTGCACGGTATTGCCTTGTGAAATTGCTTCACACGATGCAGTTACGCTCCGAAGGCTTCTGGAGGATACTACCAACGCTCTTATCTCTCCGCCGAGTAAACTGAAAATGCGTGTCATGGGGTTTTCTCTATTTTTCATCCAAAAAAAAAAAAAAAACCAACCCACAGAACGCACATGTGATAAAGGCTGTTAAGACTTTTTGAGAACTCTAGTTAGAAGTCGAGCTGGAGAGCTTGCGATCAGCTCCTTCAGGAGCTGATCAGACTTCCAGATACTTTTCCTCTTAACTTTCTATTTAAGACTAGCTCCACTGTTAACTGTTTTTTGTTTGTTTTTCTTAATGAGCGGTAGGAGAGGGACACACAACAGATGGAGTTCAGCTGATTAGCCGGTACAAGTAAGCATTATAAACATCTGTAGTAGGACTGGAGCAGTTAGTTCATTCTCTTGGCTTCTCTTTCCTCTCCAGTTGTGATTAGTAAAAATAAGCTCTTCTGGTTTTCCCTCTCTGTATTTTTTTGATCATTTTTACTAGTCAGTGTATTTTTTTTTCAGAGAAGCGATGCGTGTTTTATTGGAACACGAGAACAGGTTTCTGTCTCAGTTAAATTTTCAACAAGTATTTTCCTAGTCTGTGCTGAAGATATGAGGCTAAATATTCCTTAAGGTCCTGTCAGCTGTTCATAATCTTCAGAATTCAACCTGTCCGTTAAGGTAACTGTACTGCATTCAGCTCCCTAGAAAGTTACAAGCCTAAATTCGACCTGCGCAGGGCGAGAGAGTGTGATTGCTTTCTCAAGTCTTGAATAAAACTAGCTGCTTTCCTAGTAGCTGTCATCTAATGGTGGGTTTTTTCTATCCCAGAAATCAACATCACCAGTTTCCAGCTTCCTTCTGAATGTGGAAGTATTTCCTGCAAAGTGTAGTTTTACTTAAATCTCCTAAAGAGAAAGGAGGTTACTGTAATGCTAGAAACAACATGATATTTTACCTTATTTTGCATGTTTGACGAAGAACTTCTGAATATTTAGTTTCTTTCTGCGTGTGTCACGCTGGTAAAAGGACTTTTTAAAAACAAGGAAGTGATTGGAGCACGCCCCGGGAGGTGGAGCAGAGCTGTTGCTCTAGAAATTCAGCAGGAGTGAGGTAAAACCGCCCTGTTAACTTTGAATGAAGCTTTCGGGTGACGTTATCTCGGTTTCTCACCGTGCTGTGTTGCTTGTCAGCTCTCGTCGATGTTTTGACACTCGATATAGTAGAAAACAAAACCCTAGGGTTGTCTGGAGGGGTCCGGGTTCAAAAATAGGAAGGGGTCAAAGCGCGCACCTCTTTTTTCTGAAGATGGGAAAGGGGGTTACAGATGAGGCTCTGAAAAATGAACTAAATGCAGCCCGCTGCTGCAGGGTGTCGTGAGTGGTTTCTGAAATCGCTTTCTGAGCTCTCCACACAAGCGCTGGGTAACAAGTCGTAAAGTTTCATGGCTCTTCATTCAGGAGCTGCTGTTTCAGGCGTGACTGTTACTAGCTTGTCAGCCTAGTAAATGAGGTTACTGTGTATTTTAAAGCTCGGATACACAGCAAGCGATTCTTCAACAGTTTAAAACACACAACAAAAGCTCAACAGCGACAGTAAGTAAGCTTAAACCCTGGCTGTAGTCTTGAGTAGTGAATTTGAGGAAATAACTCTACAAAAGGCCTTAGTCATTGGAGAGAATTAAAAGCCGGTGAAGATTTATTTGCATACTAATCAGTAACTGTGTCAGTTGTGCGAGTGCAGGGTAGCAGAGCGAGGTGGCGTGTTGGATAGCGAAGCGTGGTTCTAGACGTTCAGGCAGCGAAGAGCAGCGGGCCTGTCTTAAATCTGCTTCGAGCTGGCAGTGCTCAACTGTTGTTTAACTCCTGCGCTCCCTCCTTGCTACGCGAGCGTGGCTGGTGAATACTCTACAGGTAATAGCTTAATACAGACTGCGTTAAAATACCTCGTGCAGTTAAACATGTAATGGCGTGGAAGAAAATATTCTGAGGTGACAAGGGGTCAGGTTTGCATCTGACGGCGATGTGCTTCGTGCGCTTCGAGGGAGAAGCCTGCGGAGAGGAAAGTGCTGCTCCGCCTGCTGGGCTCAGGTTTTAGGTACGGGCTGGCACGTTTACCTTCCGTCACAGCTAATTTCCAGGAGAATATATTGTTACTCTTATTATTGAGGGGATTATCTTTTGAAGAGGCATTGCTGGTTCAAAATAATAATATTTTGGTTTTGAGTTCCTTCATTTGCCTTACAAATTAGTGTCGGCATTCGTGCTTTTGGACAGATTGAGCCCTAAAGATTGTTCATGGGTTTGGATTTAGCGGGACCGAGTTCCTCAACTAGGAAAACCGTACCCTGGATAAGAGTTAGCTTTGTTATTAACTTGCTTTTGGGACCCCTGCTTTGGGAAAACGGAAAGGCTGGAGGGAGCGTCTCCGAGTCTTGGTGCATTCACGCCATGCAGTACCACAGAAAGCTTTTTAGCGTTTTGCACAACGAAGCAAACCTTGTCTCTGAACACATTACATTAAACAATTCCTACTAATTTTTGTAAAGTTGGGGCTGGGTTAGCCCCAAACCTGTTGCTTTCCTTTAACTCGGTGGAAGGTGGAGGCGCAAACCAGCTATTCCTGGAGGGTGCCAGAGCCATCTCGAGAGAGCCTCCGTAGATTTCGGTATGGCGTGAAGTCCTTTGGGAGCAGCACTTGGCACGTGAAAACATGATTCAACGAAAAATGGAGTAGAGCCTGCTGCAAGCCAAGCTTTTAAATGGGAACTGAACCCGACTTTCATCTCATCTGCATTGGGTTGGCGTGTAAGCGGCTGTATAGCACGAGGCTGTCTGCACACAGGTTCAAATTACTGGATGATAATGTCCATTAGCGTGGCTTTAACCGCTCCCCGGAGGGGCCATTGGTTTGAATGCCAAATGACAGATGTTTTTCATGTAAGCAAATCTTGGTGATGTCTGAGAGTTCCCTAATTGTAAAATTACGCATTTGTTTCCGTAACCTAAAGGCTACTCGGATGTTAAAAGGGAGACCAAGGCATGGAGCAGCTTTTTTTTTTTCCTCTCTGAATTTGAAGCCTGCTTTCTTGTGTTGCTGCTGTCGCCGTGCCATAAAAGGCTCCTACTGAAACCCTGTTGATTACTCCCCATTTTCAGGTATTTTTAGTATGTGCCCGCAGCACTGGAGCAGTTTGTGTTTTGAGGATGAGGCTTTAAATCCCTGTTCGTTTGCAAGTTCTTGGAATGTTTTGAGCTCTGAAACTTTAAATTGTAGGGATAAAGCTGTTTTCATGGGTAATAAGTTTAAGGGAGGGACTGAGGAAGGCAATTAGGGACATTCGTGATTTTGGCAGCGCGTTTCCACTGGACCTTTTTCCTCCCTATTCCACTTCTCTCCAAGTCCTTTCCCCGCCCCCCCAAAACAGCAAAATTAAGGCGGATACGTACGTTACCCAGGCAAGAAAAGCCCTCTTCGGTAGTAGCTACAAGAAGTAGATCATCACATTTGGCTGCTAGGTAAGATACTGTTTTTACAGCCTGAGCAGGAGCAGTCTGGTGTCCAGTCCCGCATCACGCGTCAGGAACACAGCGCGCTCCCATCTCGGGATGGGAAGCTTGCTAAGCCTTTGTGTTTAATCTTTCTGGCAATGAAACAGTTTTTAGAGCACCTCTAACAAAGGAGGTGTTTCAAGGCCGGGCCTGTTTATCTGCCCGGCGCTAAGGTGGGGAGGGGTGGGGCACGGGAAGTCTAAGATGCCTTTTATTCCTGGTCCCTTGAAATTTGTTCAACTCATTCTAACTATTCAGTGCTTATTTTTGGTTTTTTTCAGAATAATGCATACACTGCAATGTCCGATTCCTACTTACCAAACTACTACAGTCCCTCCATTGGATTCTCCTACTCCTTAGGCGAAGCCGCCTGGTCTACGGGGGGTGACCCACCCATGCCCTACCTAACCTCTTACGGACAGCTGAGCAACGGGGAGCCTCACTTTCTCCCAGACGCGATGTTCGGGCAGCCAGGGGCCCTTGGCAGCACTCCATTTCTCGGGCAGCACGGCTTTAACTTCTTTCCAAGTGGGATCGACTTTTCGGCTTGGGGGAATAACAGTTCTCAGGGACAATCCACTCAAAGCTCTGGCTATAGTAGCAATTACGCCTATGCCCCTAGCTCGCTGGGTGGAGCCATGATCGACGGGCAGTCTGCCTTTGCTAACGAGACTCTGAACAAGGCTCCTGGCATGAACACCATCGACCAAGGGATGGCAGCTCTGAAGCTGGGCAGCACAGACGTTGCAAGCAGCATCCCAAAAGTCGTCGGTTCGGCTGTCGGTAGCGGATCCATTACCAGTAATATCGTGGCATCTAACAGTTTGCCTCCAGCTACTATCGCTCCTCCAAAGCCGACCTCCTGGGCTGACATCGCTAGCAAACCGGCTAAGCAGCAGCCCAAGCTGAAGACCAAGAATGGCATTGCAGGTTCGAGTCTTCCACCGCCTCCGATAAAACATAACATGGATATAGGAACTTGGGATAACAAAGGGCCGGTGGCAAAAGCCCCATCGCAGGCTTTAGCAGCAGGCGGCCCACCCGCTGGGTTGCCCCGCCCCCGAAAGAGGCCCAAAGCGGCCGGGACCCCCGGCCGCTGCGCCCTGCGCCC
>NW_008795030.1:260142-265989 GCF_000699145.1 Aptenodytes forsteri
CCCCGCCCGCCGCAGCCGCCCCAGCTGCCTGTGCCGCAGCAGGCGGCTCAGCCCACCCGCTGGGTTGCCCCTCGTAATCGAGGCAACGGGTTCGGTCAAAACGGAGTGGACGGTAACGGAGTGGGACAGTCTCAGGCCAGTTCTGGTTCTGCTCCTTCGGAGCCGCACCCGGTCTTGGAGAAGTTGAGATCCATCAACAACTACAACCCCAAGGATTTTGACTGGAACCCAAAACACGGCCGGGTTTTCATCATTAAGAGTTACTCTGAGGACGATATCCACCGTTCCATTAAATATAACATCTGGTGCAGTACAGAGCACGGCAACAAGAGACTGGATGCTGCCTATCGCTCCATGAACGGGAAGGGCCCCGTTTACTTACTGTTCAGTGTCAACGGTAGCGGTCACTTCTGCGGAGTCGCAGAAATGAAATCTGCTGTGGACTATAACACGTGTGCGGGTGTGTGGTCCCAGGACAAGTGGAAGGGACGTTTTGATGTCAGGTGGATTTTTGTGAAGGACGTTCCCAACAGCCAGCTGCGGCACATCCGCCTAGAGAACAACGAGAATAAACCAGTGACCAACTCCAGGGACACTCAGGAGGTGCCTCTGGAAAAGGCTAAGCAGGTGTTGAAAATCATTGCCACCTACAAGCACACCACCTCCATCTTTGATGACTTCTCACACTATGAGAAACGCCAAGAGGAGGAGGAAAATGTTAAAAAGGTAACTTGTTTGTCTGTCTTGGCAAAGTCCCGTGGGGCAGGAGACGGAGGAGGGCTGCCTTGCGCCGGACTAAATCCGGGGCCTGAAGGTGTGGGCTCGTGAGCAAGCTTGGTGGGCGTCAGTCTGCCTTTTGGCTAGCTGTGTGCTCGCACGTGGAACCCGCTACCCAAATGGCAGCCCCTATTCGGGGTGGAAATGGGTGCCAGCACCCCGGCAGAGCGGTGGGAGGAGGCTTGCCCAGGCCCCGCCTGCAATCGACTGCCCTTCGGTTGCTCTAAATCTCGGCCTTCCCCGAGTACTGTATTCTAAACAAAACTTATTTCTGTGCTGTTGTCAGCTCCTGGATCGGAACGGTATAAAGTAGGAGATCAGTGGGGGGCTTGGGGGGTTGTTAGAAAACAGAGCTGGGTCTTTGAACGGCCGCCTAATCCACCCCCTACCCAAAGTGGGGTCAGTGTGACAGATGTTTCCCACCACTTGTAAAACCTTCGTGAGCGGCAGTTCCTGTCCCTCCCCAGGCAATCTATTCCTATGCTTAATTATCCTTCCTGTTAGAAGGCTTTGTCTAATGCCCAACCTAAATCTCCCTTGCTGCAATTTAAGTCCGTGACTACTTGTCCTCTCTCCGGTGGACGCGGAGCGGGTCATTCTGTTCCTCTCGGCAAGAGAGCTCTGCTGTGTTTGAAGCCGGTGGGCTGTTGCCTGCGTGGGCGCTGCCCGGCAGCGTGGCACGTGAGCTGCTCTCGCCGCCTGGCTGCAGCTGCACTGGCTTGCCGCTTGGGTCAGTCGGGTCGAAGCCTGCTGTCATCGTTGATTCGTTAACGAGAGGATTGCTAATCAAAAATTCTGCCCAAAATTCAGTGACCAGTGGGCCTTGAATCTTACTTGGGTACAGCTGTGTTAGTCACCTGTGGCCGACCTTCCCCACAATTGGGGTCTTGCTTGTATTTGATCAAAACAGTAATTACAAATTAGTGTTAGCACAGCTTTCTGGTAGTTTGCCAAGTTTTCTGATGATCTCTTTAGTTTCAGCAATGGGGAATTTTCCACCCCAACAGCTGAAGAACTGAATCAGGAGCTGCAACTGCTCACCATGGCAGTGAATGCAGTTTTTAATTCTTTTTTATATATTGTACTTGGAGCGTTGTCTGTATAAATAGCATCACCCATACACAAAGGTGGTCACGTTTTGCAACTGATACCCTCGCACTTACAGTGCTTGAAGAAAACCTGTAGGGGAGGAATACGTTGCACGGTGTGGAGGTGTAAACTTCATTTTTGTGAGAACCTGCATATTTTGTGTGACTTCACATCCTAAAATTGTTCCGCTTGGTATCCAGCCTGTACTGAAGTGGTGATTTCTCTTTCACTAACCGAGGTTTTGAACGCAATCAGAAATCTAGTCCGTGCAGGACGTCTTAGGAAGTGGGACTTCTCATATGCTCCAGATCTGACTTCAGGGAGCAACAGTTGGCAGTGCGAGGCGGGGGCAGACCTTGGCAGAGTGGGAGAATGCAAGGGAGGGGCGAAATGTTGCCGGAGGGCAGGTGGGGGTTGGATGGCCGAGAAGAGTTAATACTGGGTAAACGTAAGCAGGCAGCAAGCAGAAGGAAGAGCAACAGAGTGGGGAAGGCTGGACAGACTGATGGTCTCTTCTGCTGGAAGGCTGCTGCGTTCGCAAGTTGTTGGTAATGTCTGAAAATCGGTAAGGTATTAAAAATGTGGCTTAGCGATTTTCTTAAGACTGTAAACCATCTTTACTCATCTTTTCGATTGCGTTTTGAAGTCGCCTCCCCTGCTCGCTTCAATTTCTTTGAGACGTGCTAGCGTATGGGGGTCAGAAGCAGAAACGGTAGCTGATCGACGTTCAGTGCGCCAGCGCCTCCTTTCTGAATGATGTTTGAGTTGATTCAGTGTGGCATTCCAGTGCAGAAGCGGTTGATTAGGAAAACATTTATTCTTTGAAAGGGAACTTAGTCATATGTCTCTGGAATTCATAAGCAAGGAGGGAGTCGTGTAGATACGCAGTTGGTGTTTGCTTTTTACCCTTGACTCACTCTTTGTTGCATGCTCAGGGCCCCTGCCCTGTGACATCCGGCACGGAGGAAGTGACTTGGTTTTTCTTTCAGCAACAGTTTGACCTCCTCGATTGCTCGCTGACGCAGCCTTGAAGATGGTTGAGGTTTCTGTAACTGCTCTTTCATGGTTTCATTGAGAAGCAGTCGTTTTTGCTCAAGGAGGTTTTTTTTTTTTTTTTCCTGGAGTGAATGCTGATGGTTACCCTGGGACTGTGGGTGGCAAAAAAAGCCCAAGCCGTGCAATGTCTGCCTTGAAGCATCTCAGGTAATCACTTAAAAAAAATAAAATAAAATCAGGAACCAGAGTTGAGGCACTGGAAAGCTAAAATGCTGCTCTGGCAGCAGCCAGTGGTGCAGCTCCCTGCCTGCGGTCTGTCGAGCTGCTGGGGAAATCCCATTGCTACCAGCTCTTTGTCTCTGCCACCAGTCTTTGGATGGCAGTGATACGTTAATGTTCTGCATTCCTGATCCTCGAAGCTTAAACGTCTCAAGGTTTGGCTTGTTTTGAACAAGCTGCAGTTGTTTCACTTGGCTTCAGCTTGCCTGAACCTTTGACTGATTTGCAGTTTGAGTCCCGCTTGCTACCTGA
Source organism: Aptenodytes forsteri (assembly GCF_000699145.1). NCBI lineage: Eukaryota > Metazoa > Chordata > Aves > Sphenisciformes > Spheniscidae > Aptenodytes > Aptenodytes forsteri. The sequence continues at coordinate 263,536 of NW_008795030.1, forward strand.
GCAGATGGATGAGCGCTTGTGAAAGTCTGGGAACTCTTGAATATTCTTTTATACTCCTCGCTGTTAGAGTCACTTCTTCAGAATTCCCTAAAATAGTTCCAAGAAATTATATGAAAAATGCTTTGCTTAGTGTTTGTGCTATTCCCGTGGGCTGGTGAAGTGGGGTAAATGCTTCAGCGTTGAAAACGCTGAAATCGTGCCCTTGCTTGTCCTTTTCTGTTGCCTGTGCCCATCTTGTCCTCGGAGGCTAATCTCCATTTCTTTCGAGTGTCTTGCTTTGCTCTGCTAATCCAGTTTTCTAAAAGGTTTGGATGTTCTCCTGACCCGAAATGATGAAGCTGACTCCCAGTGCGATCCTACCTGAAGCAGTTTAGGACTTCTTGAAACCCAGAACGGGGTGGCAGAGCATGTCACCGACTTCCTCCCTGAAAGGACTGTTTTATCTTTGTTTTAAAAAAATAAAAAACCAGCAACGAAAATCCCTAGCCCATAGTAATACACTTGTATTTCTAGGAATGTTGCGGTGACCTCAGCATAAAGATCTTAGATAGTGATGTGCTTGCGTGTGAAAGGTTAACAGCTTGCGTTGTCTGGAAAAGCAATGAATGTCAACGCTAAGGGAGGTTTATTTTGGTTCTTTCTCCCATTGCCTTGCCCAGGGTTCGGGTACTTGGCTACTTGCAGGTTCCAGGGATTTTTAGGAAGGATATCCCATGAAAACCAGTCCTGTCCCGTCCCTTCCAGGGCCGGAGTGCTCAGTTGTCAGGTTTGCAGTTGGTAAGAGACGCTTCGCGTTGGGACTTTGGTGGGTGTTGAGTCAGGATGAGCTGTGCAGGATGGGGTGGTTTCTTGTGGGTTTTTTCATGCTGAGGTTATACCAGCCTCGAAACAGAAAGGTGTGATTTGCCAGATTGGAGCTATTATTTCCGGAAATGTGCTGCTTTGTGTCTCGGCTGACACAGTCTGCTGGTTAAAGGAGTATTAATAGTGGCAAGTGTCACTGCCCCCCTTAGAAGATATGATTTAAGGGAAAATTTAAGTGGTGTTATATGAGCCTATTTGAAACTAGCAGACTATTCCACAGTTGCTGTAAAGAAGAAATGTGTTCTGGTGTATTTTGCAAAGCTCTTCCCCCCCGCCCTCCTTCCTAATTTGTAATCTCGGAGGGGAGGAGAGGGCGTATTTCCTACGGGATGGGGTAGCACTTTTCTCCTGCTGTTGCAGTCGCCCCGGCTAGTGCTGCATTTGCTTCGGTTTTACCATGCCAAACAGGACAGTGTTTCTGACTCTTAAGATTCGGTTCCTGGATATTGCATATCCAGGCAAAGCCGACTGTTCCCTATGACGCCGAGGGAACACGGCTTGCACTCGCGCGGTTCCTTTCATCCCGTCATCCCAAGGCTATTTGCTCTTTCTGCTCCAACTCCTGGCCGTAGTGAAGTTGATCGATGCGCCAGGACAGAATCTCCTTGCTGCGAATACCCTCCGCTGTTGGGCAACGCACACGGTTTCTCTCAGTTTATTTCCAGGCCTTTTAAATCCTGTACGTGTGTGTCCGTGCCTGTATATTTGCCCTGTGATAGAGGAAACAGAAACCATACTGCTTATTCTAGTAGTTTGGTACTGGCTGTTTGACATAAGGAGCGCCTTGTTCTTATGATACCTTTAAGCCAGCACTACAAAGCACTTAGGGCGTTCTCGCATGTTTTTGGTTGCGTTCTAGCTTTGTTTAAAGGCAGGAGAAAATGGTAGGGGAAGGCTTAGATCTAGCTGGTGCTCTATTCCTTGTTTTCTGCTGTAAGATGGGGGACTTTGTTTCCCCATCTGTAAAAAGGGAGCAGCTGGGAGCCATTTCACTGCAAGTAAAGTGGAAGTTGAGTGGTGGAAGAGCAAGCCTGTTGCACTTGCCTCATAGCCCTGCCTCTCACTGTTAATATCTTGTTAGTAGTCTTCAAAATAATATTTTAATGTAACATTTTAATATTATAAAATAATAAAATGTCATAAAATATGTTTAAAGTCGACATGTTGAAGTTGGTTTAAGGAGCTGTCGAGATGCACTGTTTAAAATTGTTTTTCGAGGACTGGTAATGGGATTCGGAGCTCTTCTCCTCTAGTCACTGGGCCGCATGCAGTGAGGAGGTTTTGCACCTCTTACAGGTACGGCCTTGAGCAGGGGGAGTTTATTTCGTGTCCTGTTCTTGTGAACTTGTTCCCAGCTCACTTGCTGCCCACTTGGTGTGGGCAAAGCTTCGTGCCCCCTCCCACCCAGGTTATCTTCGCCTTGGCTGGGTGATTTCAGCTCTGAGTTGCAGAATCCCCTGAACTTGATTGTTCTTATAAATATGTTAATTGCATTCATTATGAACATGCTGATGACTTCAAATGAATGTCTTAAATGAAGGGGGGGGGGGGGGGGGAGTTTGTTTTTCCTTCAGCGGTTGGGTGGAAATT
>NW_008795030.1:266174-277667 GCF_000699145.1 Aptenodytes forsteri
TCCTCCCAAGTGTTCTGGGTAACTTGCTGACACTGAGGTTAATAGCTACTGACACAGGTGTTGTGTTTTGGGTTATTTTATTAACAGCTACTTCTCCAGAAAAAGTAGTTTTCCTTAGAAGATAAGTATTTGCCAGCTATTTTGTTCAATGGAAGCACGAGGGCACGGTCCTGTTCAGTTCCCTTGATTTTCTATCTGGTGCAGAAGTGCAGTGGGTCACAAGACGTTGCTGAAAGCTGATTAGGATCCCAAGAAAACTGTGGAAGTACCTTGATAGGCGAGCCTTGTATATATGCAATACATCAAGAATAGCTTCATGCACAATGTTTTTCACTTGTTCTTAACGAAAATGTAGTTCTGTAACAGTTTGCTGTCTGAAAGAAGTCACTTTCTTCTTCTTTTCTGTCTCCTGTAAAGTGTGGTGTGACAGGTATTCATTTAGGAAGCTTCTTGTTCTGTACCGTGCGATCGTTTTTGCTGCAATTATTAGAGCCCTCTCGTTTTCCTGGATGTTCTTGTTCGTACCTGGTAGTAATTGTCCTATCTTACGGCTTTGTGAGTTAATAAACCAATTCCTTAGTGGTGCAAAACGCTGGACGCTTTCCAGCTAGAAGAGTGGCCACCTCGCTTTTACTGCAGCAAAGTTACCCAGGGAAGTCTCCGTTAACAAGCATTGTCATTATCCAAGCTGATGACTGGGATAGAGGGTTGATTGTAGCTCCTTCCAGTGACTAGCTGCCCAGTGTGAGGCTTTTTAATTGTGTCTAAGTCGTGTAATAGTGCATTTGAGCAGTTAATAATAAAGCATTTGGATCTTGTAAGCTGTTCTTCAGCAAGAACTTGGAAATGAAGACTGCATTTCTGGTTCCATATCATTAAACTTTTTTTTATTAAAAGGGCAATGCTGAGCTTTTTTTTTTTGTGGTTAACTGCAGAGCTATCTCTTGTAATGTAATACCAGTTTAGAAGACTCAGACAAAATCTACCTAAAACGCTGTCTTTTGTTTCTAATCTTGGGGAGAAAAGAAACCACACTATTTTAGTTTCCTTCCCTACGTGTACCTGTACACACGGGGAAGGCTTTGCTCTCTCTGTTACTTGTAATTTGATGCCGTCTGCTGTAAAATGACTTCAGAGAATTTCCCATCATCATCTGCAAATCTTTAAGAAATCGTGAAGTCCTGCTCATCAACCTTTTGGCTGCTGCAAGCCAGCCTGATTTGGGGTTCAGCTGATTCAAGTGCCATGTTCTTGATATGTTTAAAGCGAGGGGGGGGAAGTTGAAATATAAAACTGTGTTCCAGTGAATACTGCTACGTGTTCCCTTTCGAGTGGTAATAAAATGAGGGTACACACAAAGGGCTGTAGGGAGTATTGGCTCTTTTACTTGAGCTTGTGAATTCAGCTCTTTATGGTTGACAGAAGTAGGCAAATAGATCTCCTCTTGTCCTTTCACAATACTTCACGCTACAAGAAAAACACACAGTATTCTGTATTTCTTCTGCCTTATTCGTGATGGAGGCAGTATTTTAGCCTCAAACACAAGAACAACTGCAGTGGGTCAGACCGTAAGTCTGTGTAGTCTAATGTTGCATCTCTTGTGGCTGCGAGATCTGCAGATCCAATGGACATGTAGAGAGACAGTGTTTGAGCATCCTTGCTCTCTTTTTCCAAGTAAAAAGCTCCGTGTGCAGCTAACAATAACATGGACAAGAGCGAATGCCCGTAAGGACAGTGCAAGCACATATTTATCCATCTCTGAAGGTTTTCTTTGCCTTTAACAATTTGTGGCTCAGGAATTTCTTTGACCCAGAGGATGTATCTTTGTCTTTAGCGGCTCATGATTTCTCTTCTTGTCCAAGCTGTTGATGCATTCCTTGAGCATCCTCAGGATCCTGCAGCAGCAAGTTCTTCAGCTTAATTATGTGTTTTGTAAAGACACATGTCCTTTTGGTTTGCTTTGAGTCTGCCTCATGCGATACTCCCTAGTTCTTGCGCTGGAAGAGGCGGTGAGCAGTTGATTTCGATGTACTGTCCGTGCCTGCTCTGCTTTTACAGTAGCATCTCTTCCAGGCCCGAGACCTAGAGCACGGTGGCTCTGCAGATGAAAACCCTTCTGTCCTTTGCTCGTCCCTGTTGCTCTTTTCTGACCCTTTTCCAGTTCTTCTACGTGCCTGTGGAGATGGAGAGGAGCAGGGCTGCACACTGCTCAGGATAGAGGTGCAGCTTGGGTTTGTATAAAGGCACAATGATCCGTTCTGAATGATGTTTACTTTTCTTGATGGGAGGCATTTTCCTAGAGTTACGGATCGTAACCTTGAGCTCGTGTTTCCGATGGTTAATGGTCAGTTCGGAGCCTGTCATCTTAGAGTTAGGACAGTGCTTTTTCCCACGTGTCATTTGATTAACCTAAATTGGGCAGACCAAATTCACTGTAATGTTCAGCTGCTTTTTCTCAGAGTCCTCCACTTCTTCACAGTCGGCTGCTATTTGTATTACCCTGAAGAGCTTAGTATCATCAGTAAACTTTATCACTTTATTATTCATTCCTTTCTCTAGATCTTTTATGAATATATGGAACCACAAATTCCAGTGAAGCTCCGCAGGTTTTCTTCACGCAAGATCATTCAGTCCTTGGCATTACACTTGCGTGGTGGGACAGAGGACAGCGCAAAGGCGTTATTAACTCTACGGCAGCAAAGATTTTGAAACTTTAAAGTGGGGGTCCTTCCTTTTCTAAAGACTCATGTGGCACTCATTTTCAGGTGGTAATACTTACTGCGTGAGCTATGATTTAAGGTAACCAAAGTCATGAAACACATTTCATATAAAGCCAAATGAGAAGGAACGCTAGTCTGTTACCTGGTGTAGATCAAAACTCTGGAGCGATGCTCAGAGTGAGCCTCTGGTAAATGCAGAGTTCAATGCTATTTGCTTAAACTTTGATGTTAACTACTCCCATTACTTTTGTCCATGCTATTAAGTTTCTTAACTTCCCTGCTTTGTGAGGATTTCTGTGCAGACGGATAGGTCAAAGCCAAGTGCCCTGCTCTGTAGCGGGGAGATTGAGCTGCCCAAATGGGAAGTGTTGGCACGCTTAAAGCAGCAAACTGCAAAAAGAAACATGGCAAACTTCTCGTCCCTTGTAGTGACAGGGCAGAGTGAAGACTCCCTGCTGTAAGACAAAGAGGATTTTATTTTCCATCCCAATGACTTGAAAGGACTTGTGCTGCTGTTATGTTGCTTGTGCTCCGAAGCCAGCAAGTCCAGTTCCAGTCCCTAGTGGGAGCCCAGTCGTCCTAGCATGGAATGCCACTGGGAGTCTTCCCAGGCGGCTCTGCATTGCTCTTTGCTCTAAATATTCATGTATGTTCTTAGCTTTTTTTGCCATTCTGTTTCCTGCACGAGTTTTGCTCGGCGGGACAAGGCCCTCTATGGGAGGGTAATTATAAATGTTTTTGGGAATTGGGCTGCTTTATTCATGCAATCAAATGTGATGTTTAAGCAAGAAGAGGTTCATTCTTTGCAATTGGTTGCATCAGTTTTAAAGGTGCCTTGAAAGATGCTAGGGAACAGCAGTGTGCCTGCTGGTATCTGACAGCTAGGACCACCTCGCTTGTATAAAACCCACTGCAGGGGGGAAGTCCTGGCACTTGTGTCCTTCCTACCCCTAGCCCCAAGCTAGTTGCTCTGACATGGAAATTCAACATCTGATGTAAAGTGCGTGGCCGCTGTGGTGTTTATGTTCTCTGATGTTAAGGCGTGGTTTGGCTTACAGCTGTACCTGAAGAATTGCGTCTTGCTGTTCCTTATTTATTCTCCGTGACTTCATATCCTCCTGACTAAATGGTGAGGTGACCGGCGTGCAGCAACGCTGCGGCGTGCTCGGGTTTCGAGAGGAAACCAGAACTTCCTAACTGCCCAGCCATGCATGCTCAGCGTGGTGGCAGGGGACACTCTGGTGCTTCCTGCTGCCTTCTGCGTTTTTGGGGGCAAAGTCTGAATTGCGGGGGCTGACCAGGCACAGCTGCATCCCTGCTTGGCTCATGCTTTTTCAGTGGTGCGAGTTTGCCCCTTTTGGGGTTGTTTGGATATTTGGGTCTGCTCCGTTAGATTTTGATCTGTAAAACAAAAGGTCTTTCCTGCTCTGACAAAGAATCACTTTTATTTGCATATCTCCTGTCTTCGTTGTTCTTGGCGGTGAGCTCCGTTACGTGAACAGGAGGTAGGATGAAGATGTCTGCCTGTAACCAGATCCCTGTATCTGATTTTTATCCCCTTTCCTGGGGGAGGCAGACTAGGATGTAGCTTTCCTCTTTAACTCTGATGGCTTTCTAGTGCTGACAACAGGAAAACCTCGTGTTTGGTTTGTAAATCAGTTAGGACTCGAGGCTGTTTGTGGAGCAGATGAGCATAATAAAAGTGATGCATCGTCCGTCATTTGTGCTGACTCTGACCGTGCCTCGAGCTGATGCTGCTGGGAAGGCTGTGCTGGGCATGTCCGAGGCTGCCGTAACTGCTGATTTGTAAGGCAAGTCAGACGTTTGCCTCAGAGACACGGGCACGTGGAAATCCTGCTGCGTTGTTTGCCAGGGTTGCATCTAGTGCGCAATAGGCAGCAGCGCTGGGAGGAGAATTCAAACAGCAAAGCGCCACGTCGTTGCAGCAGGCGTCGTGGGCTGAGTTGGGCTGTTTGGCAAGGTGTCTGATGAGCGAGAGTTGCGTGTTTGTGTGCTGGGTGTCTTGGCCCTTCGGGGAATGATACTGGGATAAGCGTAGACCATACTCTCATGAAGTGATCTCCTGCTGTTCCTTTGTGGGCAGTTACTGGGCGAGTGATGCCTTTTGCTTGCAGGACCTTCTCAGTTTGAAACTGAGACTGCTTCCTGGCCTGCCTGATGTCTTCAGGCTGCTACACTGTGCTCCAGCTCAGACGGGTCCAAATAAACCATGGTTTGTATGCTGCACAGCTGGGAGCCATGCTCTTGGTGGTTCTCCAGGCCCTCCCTTTGATTATAGTCTTCTATTTCCCCATCTGTAGTGTGGCAATAATATCCTTACTTTTGCCGGAGGTTGAACGCTGGTTGTTAATCAAGGTAAGAGCCTCTGAACAAATGTGCAGCGTTATCACCTATTGTCATCATTTCTTGGTACAAACTCTTGAGCCTTTTGTTGTTGTTGGCTCCCCGCAGTGTGACTAGATAACGTAATCTCTCATCAGCCTTCTCCACTACCTCATTCAGTTGCTATTATCAGGACCTGGCTTGTGACATTGCTGCAGCCCCCCGGGGATGGCAGTGACGTGACTGAAGTGGCTTAAGCGGAATGATTACAGAGGGCTCCTACTTAAACATGCTTGCCTTGCCTGAGCTTGGTGCCTCTAAACACCGCCAGCCCAGAAGCACGCTCGCAGTGATGTGTGGGTGTCAACACTTGATTTGCGCGATGGCGTGCATCTTTCCTAGTCATCAGCGTATCGCTTTGCACTTCAGCCATTTCAGTGCTGTGGTGCTCCTGCCCCTTCGCTTGCTGAGGGGTTTGCTAGATGGAGACGAGAGTCTGAGCTGGTGTCTTGTTCTTGCTCCTCCCACATGGATCAATAAGACATGGCCCAGGTCTAATGAAAGTGCAGCCGAAGAGAATAAAACACTTTCTGATGGAATCTCTTTGCCCTCCAGGGACTATATGGCAGAGCAAAGCCCAGCGTGTTGCATGCAGATGCTGCTCTGCCTTCTCCTGGGCTGTCCCGTAGCTGGGTGGGCTGTGGGTTACGCCATCCCCCTGCCCGTGATTTCGGAGGAGGATGAGCCAGGATAAACGTTTGCAACACCGCTGACCTTTGCTATGTGTTCCGGTAGATCTGTGTGCTGCTCTGCTCTGACGTGGGTGCACGCTTGTTACTCCACAACACCCCAAGGACCAAGATGCGTTCATGGGATCTGCTGCAGTTGGGCTGGCAGATTAGATGGTGTAAAAATCCTTCAGGCCCTGGCTACCCCCCTTTCCCAGGAGGAGACTGAAGAGAGCAGCAGTGAATCTCCCAGAGAAGAGCAAGAAAAGCAATATTGAAATTAGTGGAGGGTAGAGAGCTGTTCCTTCCCTGCCACCCAGCCCCGGCAGCAGTGCCCTCGGCAGTGCCTGCTCGGCCGGGCAGAGCTCTTGGCTGGCTGCCTCCGCGTCTCCCGGGGTGGAGGCTTGGCTGTGCCTAAAGCCCTGCTTTTCGCGGAGGGCAGGCCGGCCCGAGGTAGGTGTTGAAGTCGGCCCCTCGAAAGCCTGCAGCAGGTGTGGTTAGGTGTCATGCTGCATTTTTCTGTTACAGACTCCTTAGGATACTGTTTGCAGCGCTGGTGGAGGGGAGCGGGTGGTTCTGAGCCAGTATTCTGAGGTTGAATAGCAGGAGGTTTTAAACAAAAGACTGGGTTGAGAAAAATTGGGCTATAATCCACCCTGAAGTTAAGATGTTCGCTTCAGGCATGTCTCTGGTCCCCTCTCTAGCTTGGGGACATGGGGACATCTGCTCTAGTCTCTCTTTTGAAGGTGATGCCTTCTGTTCTGGCACACTGGGATTTTGAGGCAGGTTCACTTTTGCACCGAGGCTGGGTCATGTTTCCTGCTCCCTGTGTTAACCGTACGCTGGCCTTGGGAGCAGCTTCACCCTCACAGCAGGGAGGAGAAGTGACTAATTGGGGGTCCCATCTGGTCAGCTAACGGGGCGATGTGCTCAGCAGGACCCTCGGCCACTGTCTGCAGCCGGCCTGGGACACTGGCCCTGGCCGCTGACGGAGAGGGGGGCGATTGAACCTGGCAGCTGGCTTATCCCATGTCTGCATTCGGGAAGACGGAGGCTAATGCTCAGGCAGTTGCGGCTCCTTCCCGAAGGAATGCATCACATTGCCATCTGTCCTTGTTTAACGTAACGTGCTGGCTGCCGAGCCAGGCAGCAGAGAAGGAACAGGGCTTGGCACCTTCCTTTTGATTTGTGGCTTTCCCTGCAGCGCTTGTTTTACTTCATGTTCAAGACTGGCTTTGCTTACCACCGTGCTAGGGTTTGGGGTTTTTTTTTTTGCTGTTGTGCAATGGTGGTTTTTAGCAACGAATAGCACCTGCAACAGATTTGGGTAGACTTACTGGAGAAGAGGAGAATTAAGTTGACTTATGTGGGGCAAATATTCTTGAAGAGAATGTGTGCCTTCGTCTAATCCCTCTCCCCAGAAGGCAACCTGTGCACGGTATCACACAGGGCTTGCTTTGCCATCCAGCTCGTGCAGAGGAGCTGGAGCCTCCTTGGGTCACCGTGTCCATGTGGCTGAGGGGCTGCCAAAGCCTGGGGTATTGTTTTGAGCTGAATGCAAGGCCTCCCTTTTTGGGAAGGTTTCTAAGAATAGATGGCTATACGTGCCGTTAGCCCAGGATCGAAGCTTCTCAGAGACGAGCTCTCCCCGGATTTAGCCGTGGTGGCAGAGGACGTTGTTTCTTCGAGCAACCTGCATGCTTCTGGCAGAGGTTGCGTGCTCCCCCGGCCAGCGAGCTGCCGAGGTGGAAGGGAAGGTGCCTCTGATCACCAGGTTAACGTGGGGCAAGGGGAAACGGGCAGGCAGCTCTGCGGCTGCCCTGACGTGGGGGGGACACAGCCCTGGGCTGAGCAGCAGGCCTGCAGGGAGGCATCCTGAGCTGAAACAACCAGATTATGTTCATCAGAGCCCTAACATGTCACTTGGAGAGAAGGGACACTAAGTTAACACAAGGGAGAACCCACGTTGCCTTGCTCTGCCAGTGGGCACCTACTGCAGGTGTTGCTTTGCTGTGGAGGCGGGATGGACTTGGCATCTCTCGAGACTGGCTGAGGTGGTGATTAACTCGCTCCACCACTGAGCGTGGGAGCTAGAGCCAAAACGCCGTAGTGCCCTTCACACAAGAGACTGCAGGGACTTGCCTGCGCTCGGAGAAGATGCAGTTAAGAGGCAGGGAGGGGCATCAGCCAAGAGCCCTTTAGCTGTTGACAGGTTTTATTTTTGAGGTGGTGTCATACGATCTGGAAATGGCGTGTTGAACATGGGCTGGGCAGCGTCTCTTAACCCTTTGAGATAGTCTAGACCCATTTCTGTGCAAAGCTGCTGGGTTTGGGTTTAACGGAGAAGGGAGTGTGGGACGTGGTGCTCGGCACAGAGGAGGATGCAGTAGCCCTTGATGCCTGGGGATATTTGGTGCTGTGCTGCCTGTTCAGCTTGGTGCAAATGTTTGCCTGGACAGTGTGTTCCTTCAGTGCTGGAGGAGAGATGTAGATGAACACCGAGGGGGTGGTAGCAGCAGTCGTTGGGAAACCCCTGTGAATCTGTTGTTTTTTGCATGAGATGCCGTCAGTAGGTTTCAGAGTTATTGGTGAGGTGTTCTGCTGGTAGCTGTGGGCTATTTCAGTCCCGGCAGACGTCAGTACTCCGTAGGTTTGAGCTGCAGTCTGCTTGGATGCTCACGTGTGAGCTCAGGTGAAGCCGCAGCTCTGTGCTTCTGGCAGAGGTTGCGTGCAACCCTCCCCGCGGTGCCCGGGGAGCCGGGCTGCCCTGCTCCGGCAGCGGCTGGGCGCAGGCGGAGCTGTGCCGCGGGCCCCGGCGTCCATTCCTCCCTTCCTCTCCCTTCTCCCCAATGCAGGGGCTCTGCCTGATCCCCACAGCGCTCCCGAGTCCTGCTCCCTAAAGCTGCCCAAGTCTTCTCCAGCCCAGAGCTCCGCTCTGCTGGTTTCCAGCCTGGCGATGGCTGAGATGTCTCGTGGGGGCTGCGAGTTCCGCGCCCAGGAGCGGGGATCTTTGTCACCCCCGCTCCCAGCCCGCACTGGCTGCGGCTGCAAACTTCAGCAGTGACCTAGACTCACTCTTTTTTCCACCAGTTCTTCCTTGGTTTGTCCTTCTTAGTTGGTTTTCCCCCCCCCTGTTCCTCTTCGTGCTGTTAAACCTCTAGCTTGGAGCAGCCTGGTGATGTCTGTCCTGGGAAGAGCCCGTAACTCTGCTGAAGGATGCTGCCGTGAGCAAGGAGAGAGGAAGAGGAGCGGAGCTTGCGGCATCAGCAGCCCTCGTAAAGGGGAAACGTGATGAGCTGGTAGACCCGAGCAGTGTAATACGTCGTCACGTTAGCCGTACGCAGTTGCAGTACCTCCTTTGCAAAGAAAAATACCCTTTCTCGGACTTTGCTCGCGTGGGACAGGCCTCCCATCGCAGATCCACGTGACGAAATGCTGATGTGTAAAAGCGGTGAATAAAATTGCTCTCGGCTAACGTGTTCTTCTTTTTTTCTTTTGCAGGAACGCCAAGGCCGTGTCAAGTAAAAGGCCATTCCTCCCACAGCTGTCTTTCAGAGAGAGAAAGAAAGAGCAAAAATATCCCAGAGAGAATTAGGACTTTTTTTTTCGTAATTTCATTGACTTCAAAGAGACTCTTACAAACTTGCAGTTTAAAAAAGAAAAAAAAAGTATTGGAATTTCACAAGACATAGGACTTAAAAAAACAAAAACAACAAAAAAAATCCCTTCTAGGTAGAGTATAGGTAAAAAACTGTCCCCTTTCTTTTGGCTTTGGTTGTGATTTCAGAGCATACGCTTTGTTTTTTGTCTTTTTACTATGTTTTTTCGGATTTTAAAGTCCGTAAGTGGCATATGCCTTTTTCTTTCTCTAATTTTTAAACCCCGCCGCTTCCCTTCCTTCCACCCCCTCGCGCCTCCTTCCCCTGGTTTTGATATTTGCACTTGGAACACCGAGTTGTAACATCCACCACGGAAAGTGGAGTAATTTTTTTTTTCTTTGCTCCCCCCTGCTCCCACCCCCCCCCCCACCCCCCCCCCGCGGTGCGGGGGCCCGCCCACGATTGGTGCCCTGATGTCACCTGGTGGCAGGGTATATGTTGTGTCTTCAAGGTGGTTCATTTTTCTCTGACCCTTTGTTACTCAAAGTCAAGTACTAGGAGTCCTAAGAAATGTTCTGTTCTTGTGCATTATACGGATTTACAGATTAAGCCTGGATTAATTTGATTTTGAAAGCTGAGAACAGTGGTAAAAACTTGTTTTGTTTACAGGAAAATGAATTTTGGACAAAAAAAAAAAGAAATATTGTAAAATGTGTAGTGAATATGTTTCTTCAGTTTCTTGTTAAGCCAATGAGGAATGGGCGTTGCCTTTCTTTTCACCATTAATCACTTCTCAATAATAAACGTGAGATCCTGTTGAGCATCACTGTTGTCTGCCGCTCCCTTTCCAGCGCTGCCCGCTCCGTGGCGTAGCGAGGACACGCACCTCGTTGCTTCTCCTCTGCACGGCAACTCAGGGGCTCGCTGCTGTATTCGTTCTTCAAAATAACGAGTGAAGCGTGGTTTCTCCTTGGGTTTGAAGCAGGGCTGTGTGACCCGTCTCCGGGCGTCCCGAGCTCAGTCCTGGCTCGGTGCTGGGGTTTGTTCCCGGCACCTCGGGATTGGTTTTGCTCCTCGACGTGGGAAGATGTCCGGCGGCGTGGGCTGGCGCCGGGCAGAGCCCCTGCCTGCCCCCAGCCAGCCCTCCCCGGGGCGAGAGGGGCAGTGCCCGGCTGGCCTCGCTGCTCAGGACTCGTTCCCGTTTCACGGGTAAGTTGGGGATTATCCAGCTCCTTCCAGGTGCGTGTGAGATGCAGACGCCCACTCACGTCCCGGACCATCTCCCCCGGGAAAACCGCTCGAGGTCAAGAAATCAAAAATCCAGGTTTTCTTGTTTTGGCAGATCAGAGGGAGCGAAAGAGCCACAAACGCATCTACTGTCTGAGCCAGTAACAGTGCTTTAATTGTCAATACCTGATGGGTCGCCGTCAAGGAAAATTGTGCGACATTGGAAATATCTCCCTTACTCAATCGCAGTTGGGAAACATCTGGAACCAGCCAGCTGCCGGCTCCGCTCCTCTCACCTTGGGTGGAAAATCAGCCCGGTGAGCCCCGCTTTCCCATCGCGCAGGACAGCAAATACTCGCACACCCTGTATGAACTCGCCAAGAAGTCTTCTGATGATTTTTTTTTTAATTTTATTTGGGTTTTTTAGTCTGATGACTTTTTTTTTTTAATTTTATTTGGGTTTTTTATTTTTTTTGGACTAATTCTTCCTTCTGAAAAGCAAACAAACAAAACCCAGCTCCAAATAGCCCGGCCCGTGTTGGGTAAGGACCTGGGCTGCTTCCCAGGGCGGGCTGGTGTCAGAAGCAGTTGTGGGGCCGTTTACATTTTATTGGGATATCTTACTTGTTTTCTCCGGAAGAATTTCTGTCCTCTTAATTCTTCGATGGCTTTGGCCTCCCTGTTTGCCTCCGAGCTGGCCGAAAACCCAAATTCCTTGCTGGTGTCTTCATGCGTTTTCAGAGGGAGCGTAAAACCTGCGTTGTTTGCAAAGCTGGAGGAAATGAGGGCAGAAAGCTCGACTTGATTAAAGGCCCAAATTAAACAATTTGTTTTTTGAGAGAATCTTAATTGGGGGGGGGGGGGGGGGGGGGGGGG
>NW_008795030.1:277717-279250 GCF_000699145.1 Aptenodytes forsteri
GGAAGGCCGGAGGGAGGGTGTTTCTGCCGTGCCTGGCAGGTGTTTGCGTGCTCGGTTTCACTGCTGGTCAGACGCAGTTTGTTCCCCCTTTTTGGTCTTCAAGCGAACGACCCGAGAGGGAGACGTGAGAGGAACGGGAAGGTGCAGTTTGAAAACCGCAGTACTTCGGATGCAGGTGTAGTACCTGCAATTATTTTTACCGAAATAAAAAAAAAACCAACTTCATTTGCAGGTCGTATCCGGGCCCTCGTAACCTGGGACGGCCCCACGCCGGTGTCGCGTGCTGCTGCTTAAATTTCCCCTTGCGTTTAGCTGCGTGAGAGCTAAAAATACTCTTTTTTTTTTTGTTTGTTTGTTTTCCCTCCCTTCTTTTAAGGCAAAGCAGGTGAATTGCTGGGACGTCGCGCCCCTGATGCCCGTCTTCCCCGCAGGATTTATTCCGCAGCGCCTTCAACCTTGGCATCGCTTCCATGGAAACCTCCGGGGCTGTGCGTGGGGGCAGGAGTCCGGCCTGCCCAGGGACCTGAAACAGCCCCGTTTCACCCCAGACTGGAGAGGGGAGAGAGAAACGGGTAGTTTTGTACGTCGCTGGCTGGCTGCGTTCCTCCTTTGCTGTTTGGGAGACCTGTGGAGCTTCCGGAGCGGAACGGAAAGGGTAACACCAAAACGGGGCCCGATGTTAAATATTAGGAGGGTTGGGTTTGGTTTTTTTTAAAGGAAGAGGCAAAGTGAACGTCGGGGAGAGTAGAAATAGTCCTGGGAAAAAAGGGGTAGCTCGGATGTTGGGGAAAAAAGTGGATATTTGATGCGTGACTTGGAGGTAGGTGCTTCTGCCGACCCGACCGAGGATGCTTGGAGGGCGGGACTAGCAGGGAACAGTTTCAGTCTGGACCTGGTCCTGCTCTGGTCTAAACTGGGACAAAAATGGGAACTTTCCGGCGCGTCTGAGGAGGCTTCGCTTTCAGCCAGCCGCGGCAGGCTTCGGGGCAAAAAAAGTATCCACCCGTAATGATAACCGAAGACCCCAACAGCATGCAATGCCGTCGCCCCGTGAGCGTGGCACAGGTAAGAGCAAAAAGGTATTTATTATTGCTATTTCTTTGCAAAAAAAAAAAAGGGGGGGGCAAAATATTTGCACGGTTCCCTGGGCTCCTTGGGGAAAGGGATCCCTGTCTGGTTTTTACCTGCTGATGTGCTGCTCTCCCCTGCTTAGAGGCAGGTGAATTCCCCCTGCCCAAACGCCCTCGCGGGAAGGGGCCGGGGTGCTTTAGGACGGAGGTGGCTGGGAGCTGGGAGACGGGCGCGAGCCAGGGGGCTGCGCTCACCGGGTACCGTCGAAAGCAAAGCCCCTTTGCTGCTGCAGTTCCCGAAACTGCGTGAACCCGGGCTTGGCCTTTGCACAACGGGTCCGTGCAGGGACCGATTTGGGGTTTTCCAAACTGTTTGCAAACACCCCGACCCCGTGGAAGGAAGTGCGGCTCAGCTGAGCCCTGGAGGCAGCAGAATCCAGGCGGGGGGGGGGGGGTGTGGGGG
>NW_008795030.1:294106-294479 GCF_000699145.1 Aptenodytes forsteri
GCTCTGCGGGGCTGGGTGCTGTGACAGCCCCCGTTGTGTGCGGCTCCTGGGGGACCTGCAGCTCTTCCGATGCCCAAGGGGTACCCGGTGGGTCCCTTGGGAGGGGGGAGAGACCAGCCTGGGGGTGTGCTGGGCTCAGCCCTGCTTCCGATCCACCACACCCATGCACACAGGGGGAGCACCCGTGTCCTCGGGCCACTGGAGATGAGCAGGGTGCAGGGGTGCTGAGAGCCCAGAGGAGTTAGCGTCGTTCCCAGAGCCGGCTTGGGGGATGGCACGTCCCCCCCGCAACGCAGCAGCCGGGCTGCGTGCATTTACGGATGAGACCCTTTATTGACGAACCAGCCCCCTCCCAGCGGCCCCGGGACGGGAC
>NW_008795030.1:295064-296893 GCF_000699145.1 Aptenodytes forsteri
GCTCTGCGGGGCTGGGTGCTGTGACAGCCCCCGTTGTGTGCGGCTCCTGGGGGACCTGCAGCTCTTCCGATGCCCAAGGGGTACCCGGTGGGTCCCTTGGGAGGGGGGAGAGACCAGCCTGGGGGTGTGCTGGGCTCAGCCCTGCTTCCGATCCACCACACCCATGCACACAGGGGGAGCACCCGTGTCCTCGGGCCACTGGAGATGAGCAGGGTGCAGGGGTGCTGAGAGCCCAGAGGAGTTAGCGTCGTTCCCAGAGCCGCCTTGGGGGATGGCGCGTCCCCCCCGCAACGCAGCAGCCGGGCTGCGTGCATTTACGGATGAGACCCTTTATTGACGAACCAGCCCCTTCCCCTCCCAGCTGCCCCGGGACAGCCCTGGCCCCGCGGGTCACCTCCCACCCCAGGGGCTGTCCGGTGGGGATCCAAGCAGCAAGACACAGTCCGTCCCCCAGCCAGACCCTCTTTTGGGGGCTTGCAGGGTGTTTAACGGCCACTGTTGGCTCCTTCATCCAGGCTTTGTTTTGGTGGCCGGGAGGGGAAGGAGCGCGATGCCCGGTCCTGCCCTCCCTGAGTTTCAGAATGGGAATGCAAAGATCTGGGATGAGAAAGAAGCACGTTGCCTGCGAGGACGTCTGTCCGGGGGCTCGGCGTCTCCGTTGCCTTCGCTGCTTTCCGGAGGGCAGGGGGTGCCACAGGGGCTCCTGGGAGGGACGGAGCGGTTGGGGTGCACAGGGACGACGGGAGGATGAGGATGCAGCAAACGTGGCTTCGTGCTGCCGAGGCTGCGAGTGGGTCCCAGGAGAGATGCAGGGCTCAGCACCGAGCCGGCCTGGCTGCAGCGACGCTGGCAGCCACAAGCCTTGGGAGACAGTGGGGACACCGACAGCGGCAAATCTACAGTGATGAGACACTGGTCCTGGGCGAATTACTCGGCAGGGGAAAGCAGGACCTGGGGAAAAGCAGAGCCTCCTTGTGCTCCGTGCAGGGAAAGCAGCAAAAAGCATCCTCGGAGGGAGCAGACGTCAGCTCTGCTGCAGCCTTTGGTGATGAGCGGGTTCCTGGATTAATCCTCGGGGAGCTGTAGCCCTGAGAGCCCAAAAAGCACCTCGCTGGGACAAACATGGATAAACCTGGAGCGGCAGGAAAGGCCGGCTGAGATGGGGCAGGTCAGCGATGCTCTCCCTCGCAGGAGCGATTTATCCAGCCCTTCTCCGGCACCGAGGACCGCAGTGGGTGAAACCTCCATCCGAAATGTGGCCCCTGGGACCACGGGGCACGAGCAGCCGCTCCGGGCTTTGGCTCGAGGTCGGTGGGTGTATGCCAGAGGCGGCTGGAAATGCCGGAGAAACAGCGGCTCGGGGGAAGGCTGGGGCTGCAAAAGCATCTGGGCAAAGTTTGGCTGAAAAAAACCCCGGAGCTGTCGCCGTGTCTCTTTCCCCATCGGCCGGGAGCTGCGGGGAGCAGCCGGGTGCGAAGCCGGCGGTGCTGGGTGCGGAGGGGCTGGGTGGTGGGACAGGGGCCGATGCCTCCCGACTGCTCCTGACTCGCCGGGAGAAGGGTGTTCGTGCAGCCGGGTCTCTCCTCGTTCTCCTTTTCCCCTGCTAACGAAGGCTCGTTAAGGGCTTTTGGCTGCTCCCTTCCTCCAAAATGTCCTCTGTCTGTGTTCCCCCATCCCACCCCCCCCCTGAAGGCAGCAGCACCCACTCCTGGAGAGGGAAAATATGGGAAGGATCCGTGGCTGGGGCTCTGTGGGTTGGGGGGGAGATTTGGGGGTGCCCTGGGCTTGCATCCCCTCTCCTGTCCTTGGTGCAGCTGGGGGGGGGGGGG
>NW_008795030.1:302441-302984 GCF_000699145.1 Aptenodytes forsteri
CGCCGGGGGGGAGGGTGCATCGGCCGATGGTCCCCCCCATCCCGGGGGCAGCGGGAGGTTGGGGGGCAGGAGGCCATGGTGAGGGGCTGCCCCTGATAGCGCTGAAGGGTTGGCTCTCGCCACAGGGCTGAGGGGGCACGCCGAGGTGGTGAGGGTCATCTTCGACCCCCAGAAGATCAGCTACGAGGAGCTTCTCAAAGTCTTCTGGGAGAACCACGACCCCACACAAGGTCGGGACGAGCCGCCGGAGCCGGGCAGTGGCCACGGGTCCTGCTGCCGCCCTGGGGCGGCCGCGGAGCCCTGGTCTGGGGGGGCTTAACCCCAAACTGGCCCCAGCAGGGGGTCCTTGGCATGTCCATCCCTTGGTGCTGGGTGCGGGGGGGCTTGCAGAGACTTCCCTCACTGACCCCTTTACCAGGACCCCCCGCAGCCAGCTCTGCAGCTGTACCACCCCCCCCGTGCCTCAGTTTCTCCATCTGACCCTCCATGGGTGAGATGCCCAGTGGGGCCAGGGGGTGCCCCGTAACACACCCCCCCCCCCCC
>NW_008795030.1:305378-307011 GCF_000699145.1 Aptenodytes forsteri
GACCCCTCCTAAACCCTCTGTGCCCCTCGGGGGGGAGCGACCCCTCTGCTCAGGCACCCAGAGCCCCCTGCACCCCCCCCAACCCCAGGTGACGAGGACATCTGTGCGGCTCACCGGTCCTTCCTCCTCCTGCCCTGGCTCCCCAAGGGGTCCCGGCCCCTTTGGCTCGGGGTACCCTCCTGGGTGGGGGTCCCAAGATCCCCCCCGTGGGCCCCGCGCACCCACCCAGCACCCGAGAGCCTGGGCTGGGTCCAGCTGGGGACACCTCAGCCTCCTGCCCTGGCTCCCCAAGGGGTCCCGGCCCCTTTGGCTCGGGGTACCCTCCTGGGTGGGGGTCCCAAGATCACCCCCGTGGGCCCCGCGCACCCACCCAGCACCCGAGAGCCTGGGCTGGGTCCAGCTGGGGACACCTCAGTGTCCCCAGGGAGGGTCTGTGGCTGGAAACCATCCTGCAGGGGATGTTTTGGGGGTGTTGTGGTGTCCCCCTCCCAGGGCAGGGGGGTCCCCGCCTCGGTGTCCCCAGCACCCTTCTTGCACAGGCAGATTTGGGGGCTGCGCTTGGTGGATTTACAGCGAAAAGGCTGGCAAGAAATGAAAATAAAGCTGAAACCCCCCCGAAAACGTTGTCAAGGGTAAGTGAAAGTGGAGAACCAAGATGCAACTTTCGGGGGGGGGATGTGGGGGGTGTGACAGGGCTCGGGGGAGCCCCTGGGTGCCACAGGTGCCACATGCCGGGAACCTCCCGACCCCCCCTTGGCCAGCGCTGGCATCCCAGCTGGGTGCTGGATGTCCCCTCGAACTCCAGGGGTGGGTGCACAGCTGGGTGCCATCATGTCCCCATGCCACAGGGCGTGAGCCGAGCTCAGGGTGGGGCTTGTCCCCAACCCCATGGGGGGGGACGACGACACGGGGACATTTTTTTTTAGAAAGTGAAGTTCTCCGGGTCAACGGAGAGCGAAAAAAATAAATAAAAGCAGAGAGAAAGCGAGCGCAGGTCGGCTTCCGGCACCTGGCCCCGCAGCTGCCGCACCGCCTGGCTTTGAAGAAGGAGTTAAAGAAGAACGAAAGCCGGGGACAGGGATGGGGACAGGGGACGCTGGCCTTCGGCCTCGTGCCCCGGCATCCTCCTCATCCTCCTCATCCTGCGGGAGGTCGTGGGCACCCACGGTGGGGTTTTCATGGGGGGAGACGGCTGGGTTGGGGGGTGCCCAGATCTGAAGATTTGCGGGTTGTTGTTTGGGTTTTTTTTTTTTATAAATCCCCAGCTGCTGGAGTCAGGGGATGGGACCAGGAGAGGGGCTAAAGGATGGGGACGCGCAGGGAGGTGTCCCGTGGGATGATGTGCCTCCCCCCCTCCGCTGCCCGGGCAGCCTGCCCAGGGGATGGGAGGTGACAGCTGCATCTCCCCGGGGTTTATCATTTCGGCTGTGATGGGCACGTGGGCTGTGGCAGGGCTGGGGTGTCCCAGGGGACGGATTGATGGGCACGTGGCAGGGCTGGGGTGTCCCAGGGGACGGGGGACGGCCTGCCCCTGCGTCCCCATCCCCACTCGCCGAGGGTGGGTGCACAGCCAGGATCGCACCCCCCGGCCGCCGCTTCGGCCCCCCGCCGGGCTCCACGACCACGTCCCCCT
>NW_008795030.1:310024-311623 GCF_000699145.1 Aptenodytes forsteri
GCAGCTCTGCTCCTGGCTGGGCTTCGGAGGAGAGGAGGGGGTCTGGGGAAACTGAGGCACGGCTGCTGGCTACTGATCAGGCTGGGCAGCTGGCCAAGGCTGGGGTCATGGGCCCCCTCCAAAGGGATGCGTGTGCTCCTCTCCTTCCCCTGGGTGCTCTGGAAAAAGGTAATGCCTCCCCGTGTTCACTCTGGCCCCTAATGATAACCAGCAGGGAGTGCCCTTCAGCCCACAGTGCTGGGCGCTGCCTGCAGGCTCAGGCAGTCGCGCTGGGCTCCCCTTGAGCAGCTCCAGGGTAGGATGCTCAGTCCCTGCCTCAGGCGTGGGGGGCCAAGGGGGGTCCCCGGGGCTAATCCCCTGCACAAACAGCTGCACATTCCCCAGGGCCAGATCCAGTCTCCTAGTGACAGGGGTCGAGGGGGGCTCGCTGCCCCTTTTTGGGTGCCCACTCCCAGCAGCGCCGCTCCTTGGTCCCCCCTGGCTTTCCCCCCATTTCCCTGCACATCCAGCCCCATGCACGGCACAGACCGGAGCCTCCGATGCCGTCCGGCTCTTGCGGCGGGGGCCCGCGGGGGTAAACTGAGGCACGGGGCAAGGCGGGTGGCCAGGGCCAGGCTCCTTCCTGCGCCACCCTGCCTGCACGTGCTGCTGTCAGCTTCATGTCGCTGATATACATCCATCCAAGTCTGGCAGCTCCAATTTATAATCCCCATTTATCCCAAAACACCCCAAATCTGGGCCGGGACATGGTAGCCCAGGATGGGGCTGTCACCGCAGCCACAGGGACCCCGAGGGAGGCTGGGTTTGCCCAACCGCGCTTGGGGTCTTTCGGCACGTCCTCCGTGGGACTGACAGCCGGAGCGGGACCACGATGCCCATCCCTGCCTGCCCCCGCCCGTCCCGGACCCAACGCCCATCTGGGAGCACTCGGCCCCAGCACGAATTGGGGCGTTGGGAGAGCCGGCACCCCGGGGAAGAGCGCGGTTACCAAACCTCACCGCGCGGCACAGCCCAGTGTGGCACCGGGCTGCCTCCCCGCGCTGGATATGGCCCTGGGGACGAGGTGGGAAGGGGATTTCGGAGCCGGTTTAAGAAGCCAGAATCCCATTTTCCCCTTGAGCATCCAGCCGGATTTCTTCTCCAGCACTGAAACTCCCTCGGATCACTGCCGTGCCGTGCCGTGCTGTGCCGTGCCATGCTGTGCCGTGCCGTGCCGTGTGGGTGCCCATGCTGGGTGGTTGGCTTGAAGCATCTCCAAAAATCGATGAATTAAAGCTCTGAGCTCTTGCTCCCACGTTGCGCCGAGCTGGAGCGTGGCCGGCCGGGTCCCCCAGCTTCCCTCGCTCCCGAAGGATCCTGAGAGCCTCTGAAGATCCCAGGGAGACGGGATTTATACCCCAGCCCTACGCCGAAAGCGAATCCAGATGACCCCTGGGGAAGAGCCCTTCCCTTTGTAGCTGCCTTGGGCGCTCTGCCACGTCTCCATTCCTCCCCTCTCCCGTCCAAATCCCTTCCCTGCAGCCAGCACTTCCAGGCAGCCTCCGGCTTTCAAACACAAGAAATTCCCCCAAAAACACTGGCGCTGCCCCCCACTCCCCC
>NW_008795030.1:315940-319046 GCF_000699145.1 Aptenodytes forsteri
GGAAATAGGGGGTTTTGGGGAGGGGGGGGCGACACACACATCCTCGAGTATGAACCAAACTCTCTGGGGCCGCGGCCTCGTGTATTGTGGAGCTCTATACTAGAGTATAACGTTTTGTACCTTTTGTGCAGGAAGGTGAATTTCTGCGAACATGCCTTGTACTTGCTTTATAAACTTTTTATAAAAGTTACCATTTTTACATAATAAAAAAAAAAAAGTCGCTTTTAATGGCTTTTCCCCCCCCCTGGCTGGGGGGGGGTGGGGGGGCCCGCACCCAGGGGTGGGAGAGCAGCACCCCAGGGGTGGGAGCCCCCGAACCCTCTTTGCCGATTGTAACTTCTAGGGTTACGGTAGGAATCTCATTAATTGTTTAATAGCTTTGAAATGTCAGCTCAGGTATGGGAGGAATTAACCCTAGGCTGCCGTCTCCCGGCGGAGGTGTCTGCCAGCTATTTTGGGTGCTGCTCTGCTTATCTGATATGGAAGGAGTGAAGACGCTGCCGAGCCCTGGGGACCATCTGGAGGTGTAGCTGGAGCCCTGGGAGGGGGGGGAAGAGGATGCTTTTTCGAGGGGTTTCCACTGTCTGCTTCACAAAAAAGGGCTGCCTGGTGCCTTGGGGCTGGATTTGAGCTTCTTGGGCTGGAAGGGGTGATGCTGCTACCCCAGGATACTTCCCCCAAGGGAAGGGGAGTTTCTGGGCTGCAGCTGCCCTGGCTCTAATTAGGGTTGCTCTGAGCCTTGCAGTTTCCCAGGTGGCATCCACGCTGCACACCCCTGCCTGACCTGGAGCCCCCCCCGGGGGCTGAGGGGGGTCAGCACCCTGGGGAAGGGGCGTTGGGAGCAGAAATGCCTTTCCCTCCCCTCGGATGAATGCTGCGGTTTCCCTTTGGCCCTGAAGCAGATGCGACCTGTTGGCTGGCTCAGCTGTGGAGCCCTGGGGCTGCAGCACAGCTGGGCCGCATCCTGCTCCCCGGGGAAGGTGCTGGCCTGCCTGCAACCAGGGTCAGGCCTGGCTGCTCTCCCTGGGGTTAAAACCTCCCACCTGTAGCACCATCTCCATTCCCCCTTGCTGGGCTTCTTCGGCTTTGCTGCTGTGGGCTTGGCCAGGCACAGTGTGGGTGCTTGCCCCGTGGCATCGGGGTGTCCCCCGGGTGCTGCAGCATCCGGGTGAGCTGGGTCAGGGGCTGCAAGATGGGAGGAGGAGAAAGAAGGCAGGAGGCGTCTCGGGGCACAGGGTGATGCAAACCTTCCCCCACGTGCACCGGCTTCAGCCTCCATCCCCGCGATGGCCAACGCGAGCTCAGGGTGCAGCGTGGGTGCTTCCCGTGGCATCGGGGTGTCCCCCGGGTGCTGCAGCATCCGGGTGAGCTGGGGGGGCTGCAAGATGGGAGGAGGAGAAAGAAGAAAGGAGGCGTCTCGGGGCACAGGGTGATGCAAACCTTCCCCCACGTGCACCGGCTTCAGCCTCCATCCCCGCGATGGCCAACGCGAGCTCAGGGTGCAGCCGGCACCCACCAAGCACCCCTTGTCCGTGGGCGGTTTCCACAGGGAAAAGCAGCGTGGGGGGCATCCGAAAAGCGACAACCATCTCCATTCCCCCTTGCTGGGCTTCTTCGGCTTTGCTGCTGTGGGCTTGGCCAGGCACAGTGTGGGTGCTTGCCCCGTGGCATCGGGGTGTCCCCCGGGTGCTGCAGCATCCGGGTGAGCTGGGTCAGGGGCTGCAAGATGGGAGGAGGAGAAAGAAGGCAGGAGGCGTCTCGGGGCACAGGGTGATGCAAACCTTCCCCCACGTGCACCGGCTTCAGCCTCCATCCCCGCGATGGCCAACGCGAGCTCAGGGTGCAGCCGGCACCCACCAAGCACCCCTTGTCCGTGGGCGGTTTCCACAGGGAAAAGCAGCGTGGGGGGCATCCGAAAAGCGACAGCCGGTCCAACGGGATCACGAACCCCTGGGAACAGCCCTCCCTCTTCCCAGCTTGATGTCCCCAGCCTTCCCGAGGGCAGGTTACCCTCTGGCACCCACGGATGGGGTGGGTTGGGGGTGACGCGGGGCTGTCCCGGTGCGGCGGGAGGCGGGTGAAGGGTGTCCAGGGGGAAACCGTCGCTTCTGGGAGCCAAGCTGATGTTACCCTAATGGCTAAAAGTAGGGGTTTGCCATCTCCACTGGCTTTTGGCTTGGGAGGAAAAGCTGAGGGGCGCGTTAGGGGCGAGCGTCCCCGTGCTCACCCTGGTGTCGTGGCCCTCCAGCCGTGCCAGTGCAGTACCAAAGGGATTTAATTGGGATGGGTGGGAAAAGCACCCCAGGAACGAGCCAGGGGATGGGGATGGGTCTCGGTAGCTGCAAAATGGGGCTCCCCACAGTGTGAGCACCCCAACTCGCGAGGTGTCCTCCAGCTGGGACGATGGTGGTGGAGATCCTGGACCCATGGGAGCAGTTAATGAGCCCAGTTTGGGGCTGGGGTTACTGGGAGCAGTGGGGACAGGCACTGGTGGGGTGGGAAAAACTAGTCCTGCTGGGGCTTTTGGGATGGAAACAGCACTGGGGAGGCGGAAGGGGACTCCCAGCCCGGGGGGGCGGAGGTGGCCCCCTGTCCCCGTCCCCTCGCTGGAGGGTCAGGACAGGGGATTCCCTCGAGCGGGGCCAGGGGCCGTGGCTCCCCAGGGGCCCCGGGGTTTGGCGCTGGCTCCCGGGAAGCCTCCCAGGGCCGTCCCCTGTGGCGGACGGATCCCAGTGCCTTTCCCGGAACAGCCGCCCCGCTGTTCCCAGGCCCCGGGGATGGCCGGGGCAGGGCAGGGGGGGGACACACAAACTTTGCCTGGACCCCCAGCCTGGGCAGGGGCGTGATGCCGATGCTTTCCTTGGAAAACCTGATTTAAAAAAAGAAAGAACGAATGAACAAGGGAAAAAACACAACTAAAAATAGCTGCTGTTGCCCCGCTGGGGCTGGGATTTACCTTGCGGGGCAGATTTAGTGCAAGAAATGCCTCTGCCCCCCCGCCGAGCAAACCGGGCTTTGCTTTTATCTTCCCAACTGTATTTCATGGGTGCAAAAAGAGGCTGAGGAGAGGAAAAAAAAAAAAATAACCCCGGGGGGGGGAAGGCAA
>NW_008795030.1:319170-322743 GCF_000699145.1 Aptenodytes forsteri
CCCTCCGCTCCCCGCCGCCCCGGCTCCCCGCCAGCCGGCCACCGCCTCGCTGGGACGGATGCAGCGCTCACACGCGTGGCCTTGGGCCGGCGTGCACGGCCAGGCGCGCTCACGTGTGGGGACTGGGCACACATGTGTGCGCTTGCAGCCGGCGGTACGTGCGTGCACTTAGCATGTGTGCGCACATGCGCTTATGTGCACACGCGTGCACGTGTGCACACATGCCTGTGTGCACTTACACACACGCCTAGACACACACGTGCCTGTGCACTCGCACACACGCATGTGCTTATGCACACACATGCGTTTGCATGCACATGCATGCACTTACACACACACACATGCTTACACACACGCGCAGACATGCAGACATACGTACCCCCAATGCGGGTACGCACATGTGTACACATGCACGCTCTGGCAGACACACACGTGCACACCCCCCCCCCCCAACAAGGCACCAGCTGCACATGTGCTCCTCCGAGACACGTGTGTGCACACATATATATGCACTAAAGCACATGGGCTGCAACGGGGGTGCAACACGTGCACCCCCCTCAACAGGGGCACACGCATGCACCCGCGCACATGCACGCACACACACGTGCACACATGCATGCACATGCATGCACATGCACACATGCATGCACACCCCAACCCAGCCAACAGGGACACGCATCCACATGCATGCACATGCACAGCACCCCAAATCCAAACACGCACAGCACCCCCCCCCCCCCCCCCCCACCCTCCACGTGCCGTGGGTTTGCTCCCAGCCCTAGAAGCCGCCCTCCTCAGGGGAGACCCTGCGGCCCTTCCAGCTCCTCCCAGCCCCGGTGATGGTGCTGAGGGGCTGGAGCCCGGCCTGGCTCCGTGGGGGGGGATGAGTCAGGGCCGCCGGTGTATTTTGGGCTCTGGTGGGGATGGGACCCCCAGCCGCACACGGCCCGTTGGCCCCATCCTGCCCGGCACAGGGCGTTCCCGGCACCCTCAACACCCTGCTCACGCCTCGCCCTGCTCCAGTTCCCATGCCAGCACTGAATGGGGAAACTGAGGCACGCTCGGGATTTCCAGTGTGGGGAAGGGCTGAACAAAACCCCAGCCTCCCCCACCACCCTTCCAGAGGCCCCCAAATTTCCTCTGGCACCCTCCACCCCAGAGGCTCCTAATTGCCAGGCCAGGAGGGCTCATCCTGCAAACTGAGCCGTGGTGGAGCTCAGCACCCCCTTGGCTGGAGCTCCTGGGGGTGCTATGGGATTTGGGGGGGGTGGGGCTATTCCTGCTCCCTCCCTTTAACAGGGAACAAACAGGGTTGTTCCCCTTCATTTTACAGGTGGGGAAAGCAAAGCCCCCTCCCCACCCCCCTGGAGACCACCCAGCGTCCTGGCAGCTGCCCCGTGTGCTCCTGCCAGCCCCCCGCCTTTCCCCCCCCACGGCCCTTGCCCACGGGTGACATCGGGGCTCTGTCCCACGGAGGGACCGGGGCTCCCCACGCACCTGAACGCAGCCCCAAAATTCGCCAGGGCTGGGGCTGCGGGGAGGCGAAGGCTGGAGCGGAGGAAGGAAGGCTCATTACTGCTGGGTTTTAATTAACGAGGGGGTTTGGAGCATGGGGCTTTGTGAAGGGCCTGATCACCTGAGAGGCCCGAACCACTGACACCCATGGGGACACGGTGGCGGATCCATGGGCTGTCCTGGGGGTAGCCCTGGCCGTGGGCGAGGATGGGGTGGGTGATGGGGGAGCGTTTGGGGGCTGGATGTGATGTGGGGAAGGTCATCCTGGTTGTGGGGCTGAATCAGCAGACAAACCTGGTTCTCCATCCACAAAAAATTGGGGCCTTTGAGTCCCTGAGCTCCCTCCGTGCCTCAGTTTCCCCATCTGTGTAGAGGGAAGAGGCTGCAGCTCCAGGAAGCAAACTGGGACAGGGGAGGGGCACTGCTGGGATAACTGGGAAAGGCCCATGGTGATACTGGCCCAGCCTGGCTCTGGGAGCGCTGGCACGTGTCCCTTGTCCCCTCACCTTTCCCTGGCTGCGCAGTGGCGCTGAAGCCACCAGTGTCCCTCCAGTTTCAAACTGGAGCCAGACCAGTTTGGGGGACTGAGTCCCCATTAACCTCTCTGCCTCCATAATGCTCCTCTGGTCCTTTCCCCCCTTCCATTCCCTCCCCTTGCTGGGGAGAAGCAGTGATGTCACAGGGCACAGAAGCATGATGTCACACATTCTGCTGCTTGGAACAGTGAGGTCATGCTGCAGCGGGTGCCCGGGGCTGCTGCCAGCACCCGCCATGGCTTCTCTGCACGGGAGGGTAGGGGGCTCTGCCGTCACCCCGGGCTGGGGGGGAGCTGGGGGGGGAGCTGGGTCCGGGGGGGCCGGATCCAATGCGGTGCCACCAGTGCCTCTCTGACCGTCTGTCCCCTCCCTGCCACCAGCGCAAGCGGGAGCCGGACACGAAGCCGCAGTGGCTGCTCATCGACTTCAGAGATGTGGTGTGCAGTGAGGTGGGGTGGGCGATGGGTGCCAGACCCGCAGCCCACCGGGACAGTGGGGACACCCCGCCTGGGCTCCCCACCCTGCCTCCCCCCTCCAGGACTCCTGGGATCCCACGGAATGCATGGCCAAAGTATGGATGGGCCTCTTGCTCGCCCACCCTGCTGTCAAGCTCGCCCTGTCCGTGCTCATCGTCACCAACGAGGTGTTGATCGCCAGCCAGACCCCCACGACGCTGCCCTGGAGCGTGAGTGCCGGCCGTGCCCACCACCGCCTGTCGCTGCCCCTTCCCGCTCCCTTGCCTTTTCCCCGGCCCTTTTCCTGCCTCCAGGATGGGTCCGTGAAACCCCGCAGCCCCGTTTGACAGCAGAGAGATGCCCCAACATGGCTTCTTCCCTGCGAGCTTCATGCACAGGGAGGGGATCGCCGTGCTCACATCTGGGCAGTGAATTCAACCGTACCAGCCACCGGAGAATGGCTTTGCATTTTACACCCAACGTAGGTTCGATGGGAGAACCTCAGCTGGTTTCCCGGTGGGCCGTTGCCACGTGTCCCTTGGTCCTGCGCCGGGGCCCGGCGGTGCTCTCGCCGCCTTCTCCTCTTCTCCCTCCAGTTCCAGTTTTGGCTGAGCTATATCATAGACAACGTCGTGCGGGTGGCCCTGGTCACCGAGGTCCTGCTCAACTAGCTCGGAGGTTTCTGGCTGTACTGCAAGGTGGGAGCTGCAGCGAGCAGGGCTGGAGGCCCTCAGCATCTCTCCATCCCTGTGTCCCTGTATTCCTCCATCCCTGAGTCTCTCATCCCTCCATCTCTGCATCCCCCTGTCTTCCTCCCTGCATCCCTCGCTCCCTGCATCTTTCCGTCCCTAAGTCCCTCCATCCCTCCATCCCTCCACCTCTGTGTCCCTGTATCCCTCTGTCCCTCCATCTCTGCATCCCTCTGTCCCTCTGTCCCTCCGTCTTTGAGTCCCCGAGTCCCTCCATCCCTCCTTCCTTGCGTCCATCCGTCCCTGCATCTCTCCATCCCACGGTCCCTCGTCGCCTCCGGCTGCGGCGGCCCGGGGACGCCGGGGAAGGAAGGCCGG
>NW_008795030.1:323035-327129 GCF_000699145.1 Aptenodytes forsteri
GGACCGGGACCTGCTCCAATGTCCCCCCGGGAGGGACCGGGACCTTCTCCACTGTCCTCCCAGGAAGGACCGGGACCTCCTCCGGTGCCCACCCCAGCAAGGACCGGGACCTGCTCCAATGTCCCCCCGGGAAGGACAAGGATCTTCTCCAGTGTCCCCACCCCAGGCACAGGGATGTTTGGCATCGGGGCTGCTGTGGCTGATGGCCACCTGTGCTCAGCTAGTGGCCCATCACCTGCTACCAGGGCCAGTTGTGCCCTCCTGGGCAGAGCCATGGGGCACACGCACCCCTTGCAGCCCCCTCTCCCCTGTGGATGTTCCTGGGGGAGGAACATCAGGGGAGGGGTCCTCATTTGGGCTCCACAAGGGCAGCCTCAGCCCCCTGCTCCTCTGCCTGCAGGATGGCCGGAACATCTTCAACTTCTTCCTCATGGTCTGCCTCATGGTGGGGCCCCTGATCCCCAAGCTGAATGTCCAGAAGGTTTTCCAGACCCTGAGGTGAGCGAGGGACGGGGGTGCCATACCCCAAAGCCTCCGACGTCCCTGCGTTGATTTGGCCAAGGTGTGGTGCCCCCATCCCACGTGCTGGATCTGCGCTGGGAAAGGCAACGTCACCGCTTGCTCTTCACCCTCGCTTTTTTCCCCTGATTTGGGGAGCATCCCTGGCAGTGCAGACCCTCCCCAGACCCTGATGGGAGAGGCCAGGAGGGGACCAAGGCGTCCTGGCACGGTCAGCGTGGTGACGGGAGCTCTCGCCTTGCCCCAGGGTGATGAGGCTTCTGCAGGTCTGCAGGCTGGTCAAGGGGCTGGCCAGGATGCTTCAGGCCATCCCCAAGGTCATCCCCGACCTCTGCAACATCACGTTCATCCTCTTTATTTCCACGCTGGTAAGCGGCCAGGAAATGCCCGCCTGGGCTGGGAGCATCGGCTCGGGAAAGCGTCTTGGCCAACGGGGTCCAGCGCTGGACACGGGACCTCGGGGACCGCGGGGACAGCAAGCACAGAGCCAGCAGCAGGATGGTCCTTTCCCACCACGTTGGTCCATCTCACCTCCCCGGCAGGCTCCAGGATGCTGGAGGGGGGTTTTGAACTCCCTGCGCCGAGGCTGAGGAGCTTGGCCGGACCCTGCTATACCAGGGAGCCCCAGTGCTGGGGGTTGGAGGGTGCTGAGCGCTGTCTCCATGCTGATCTTCTCGGCACTGGGTGTCATCCTGTTTGGCAAGTCTGCCCAGGTCCGTTTTGGTGACCGAGGGAAGGCCCCGTACTCGCTCTTCGCCTGCATCATGCTGGACAGCTGGCTGGACATCTATGAGGCCTTCCAGCGAGCACGCAGCAGGGCGTGAGCCCACCACGGGGTGGGGGCTCAGGGACGGCTGGGGCTGAGCTGTGTCCCCCCACCCCGGGAGGGATGTGGGGTGCATGGGGGGCTCCTTTCCCGTGAATGCTGAGAGGCTCCCCTGGGGCTTGGTGCTGGGGCAGTGGCCACCACCAACCGTCGACCAGATGGTCCCTGTCTCCGACAGGGAAGAAGGGCAGACCCTGAAGACGATGGCGGCCATTTACTTCATCATCTTCGTCACGAGCGAGGTCCTCATCTGTGCCAACCTGCTGGTGGCCGTGGTGACATCCAGCCTGTGGGAATCCCTGTTGACCCAGGCCAAGGAGGAGCAGAGGGAGTAGGAGTCCAGCCTGGAGAGAGCCAGGACCGGGCACCCAGGGCAGGTTGGCTCTGCGGGCGAGGATGGGCAGAAAGCATCTGTCAAACCCACCCTGCAAGGGCCACGTTTTGGTGGTCCCCTGTAGAGACGGCCTGGGTGGAAAAGAGCTGCATGGTTCTTCCTCCCCAGCCAAAAGCCAGGAGAATTTTGATAAAATGGGTGTTTCTTACAAAAAACATCAATGGGAGGAGGGGAGGAGGCTAGAAGTGGAGATTTTCCAGCAGTTTGAAGCTGGCTGTAGCAGAGATCTGCACTTTGCACCCACCATCAGCATTTAAAGGCCGGGATTTCCATCTCCGTAGTGCTGGACTCTGGGCTTGGCTTGTTTGATGACGAGGGTTGGTCCTTGCGTGCAGCCGGTGGAGGAGAGGACAAAGCCGCATCTCTGCGTTAACCCTTTCAGCTAAACAGCGGGGTGGCCAACACGGACCCTCAGCTCAGCCCGAAGGTGGTGGGGGACGGGGTCTCCGTGTACATCTCCCAGGACTTGTTCACCCACAGCGAGTTGGGCAAGCTGAGCGAGGAGATCTTGCATGAAGTCCAGCGCCTCTTGGAAAGCAGCAAGGAGAACACCAGAGGGTACAAACAGATCCGTGAGGAGCTCAACGTCTGAGACCTGCTGCAGACCTCCTTCCTCTTTGCTGGCTTGGTCGTAGGGTGGATGGGGTGGAATCAGCCCATTTATACACAGCCAAGGCAAAACCTCTCCAGAGAGAGATGTCCCTTTTGGGTTGGGGGGTGGAAGCTGGTGGCTGCCACGCCTCTGGAGGCATTGGTGTCACAGGGAGATATCAGCTTGTGGCTTCGGGCATGGGAGAGGACTTTGCTGGTGGAAAGCCATGGCTGGAAAGCCTGGAGAAGGCTTATTGAGCAGGTATTAGGTACTGGAGGGGGAAAGGATGCTCCTAGTTCCTCCCTTGGCTGTGCCTCCCAGCATAGTCGAGGAGGTGAGGGCCATCAAGTTCAACGTGGCGCAGGAGCACGAGCTGATTCAGCAGAAGCTTTTCTACACCACCTTCTTGGACAGCCCTTACCCCAGCGAGAGGCACAACCTGCCAGCCCGAGCCCCCAGAACCCGGGCCCTCCCCGTACCCCAACGTCCCTGTCCCAAGGGTAACCCAGCTGAAGCCAGCCCAAGGCAGCCAAGCGACACCGATTTATCCACCCTGCCGGGCGCGGCGTTGTCTTTGTGCGCTGAAATGGAGACAGCAGTTGCCTTCTCCCCATAGGGGGGAAGATGAAGGTCTGGGTGGGTTGAGCTGCCAAGCTCAGCCGTGCTCCTGGCAGAGGGACACGGTGTCCAGCCGTGCGGTGGCTTTACTGCTGCCAGGCTTTTTGTTCTGCCTCAAAGCCCTTGCATGGTGGGAGGCAAATGTCTGTCCTGGATCGGAGGCTCCCAGCGAATTTTTGGATGTTCCCCCCCCGCCCCCAGGGCTGAGTTGGAGTCTGGAGGTCTGGTGTCCATCCTCATCCACAGCAGAGGCCGTGGTGCTGGTGTGTGCGTGTCTGTCCGTCTGTCCATCTGTCTGTCTTCCAGGAGGCTTCTTTGCAAGAAAGTCCACCTCTGCACCTGAACAGCCCCATCCCAGACCTGGCCATGAAGTTGCCTTATGCTGGAGAGGAGAACGATGGAGAGGGAAGAATGGACGGAGGGCAACCAGGTGATGGAGGGCAACCAGGTGATGGAGAGGAACCAGGTGATGGAGAGGAACCAGGTGATGGAGAGGAACCAGGTGATGGAGAGGAACCAGGTGATGGAGAGGAACCAGGTGATGGAGAGGAACCAGGTGATGGAGAGGAACCAGGTGATGGAGAGGAACCAGGTGATGGAGAGGAACCAGGTGATGGAGAGGAACCAGGTGATGGAGAGGAACCAGGTGATGGAGAGGAACCAGGTGATGGAGAGGAACCAGGTGATGGAGAGGAACCAGGTGATGGAGAGGAACCAGGTGATGGAGAGGAACCAGGTGATGGAGAGGAACCAGGTGATGGAGAGGAACCAACCGCTGTAGCTCGGTGGTCTCAGCAGGATTAAAGTGTGGCTCAGCTCAGTGGCTGTGGTGGCCTTTTACTGGTCCCAGTTAAGTCTCGGAGTTGCCCTCACCCAGGGATTCGCCATTGCCTCGGTGCTTTCTGCCACTGCTGCACCCTGAAATACCTCCCGTGGGCCAAATGGGGAGCCCTTCACCCCCTCTTTCTCCCTCCCCTTTGCCAGGCAGACCTGGTGCACCCCGAGGACACGCGGTGGGTGGCCGATGGCTGGGACTGGGGGCAGTGGGTGGCGGGTTGGGTGAACTGGTGTGAGTGACCCAGGGGCCGAATCTGCTCACGCTGAGTCCCCCCGAGGTCCCCGCCCCCAAACAGCGCCGACCCCTG
>NW_008795030.1:328533-329288 GCF_000699145.1 Aptenodytes forsteri
AACCAGGTGATGGAGAGGAACCAGGTGATGGAGAGGAACCAGGTGATGGAGAGGAACCAGGTGATGGAGAGGAACCAGGTGATGGAGAGGAACCAGGTGATGGAGAGGAACCAGGTGATGGAGAGGAACCAGGTGATGGAGAGGAACCAGGTGATGGAGAGGAACCAGGTGATGGAGAGGAACCAGGTGATGGAGAGGAACCAGGTGATGGAGAGGAACCAGGTGATGGAGAGGAACCAGGTGATGGAGAGGAACCAGGTGATGGAGAGGAACCAGGTGATGGAGAGGAACCAGGTGATGGAGGGCAACCAGGTGATGGAGAGGAACCAGGTGATGGAGGGCAACCAGGTGATGGAGAGGAACCAGGTGATGGAGAGGAACCAACCGCTGTAGCTCGGTGGTCTCAGCAGGATTAAAGTGTGGCTCAGCTCAGTGGCTGTGGTGGCCTTTTACTGGTCCCAGTTAAGTCTCGGAGTTGCCCTCACCCAGGGATTCGCCATTGCCTCGGTGCTTTCTGCCACTGCTGCACCCTGAAATACCTCCCGTGGGCCAAATGGGGAGCCCTTCACCCCCTCTTTCTCCCTCCCCTTTGCCAGGCAGACCTGGTGCACCCCGAGGACACGCGGCGGGGGGCCGATGGCTGGGACTGGGGGCAGTGGGTGGCGGGTTGGGTGAACTGGTGTGAGTGACCCAGGGGCCGAATCTGCTCACGCTGAGTCCCCCCGAGGTCCCCGCCCCCAAACAGCGCCGACCCC
>NW_008795030.1:330425-330923 GCF_000699145.1 Aptenodytes forsteri
CTCGGGCATCGCTTCGGTGGGACGGGGGTCTGGGGGCTCCGTGCAGGGCGGGGAGCAAGGGGTGGGTGACCCCAGGATGTACAGCACCCTCCCCTTCCAAATTTTGCAGTTTGTATTGGGGTCTGCACCCCCTTCAGATGTCTCTTTGGGGTGGGGGAGGGTAAGGTTTGAAATCAGAAGTCGCAGTGAAATGGCTCATACATTTCTCAACTTCCCTTTGCCCCTGCGTGCCCACAAAGCCGGCTCCTGGCTTCCGCTTTTCAGCCTTTTTCGGCCTGTTTTTTTCTCTCTCCGGCTCGCAAACAGTTCGGGCCGTGCCTCAGAGCCCGGCCGTGGCACTGAGGCCCTTCGCAAACCTCTTTGCACGTTAAGGAAACGAGGGCTGGGGTGCAGGCAGCGCTCCTGCCTGCTGCGGGTGGGGGGGACACCGTCCCTGCCCGCTGGCTCTCCCCGCTTCGGGGCTGTGACCCCCCGGGGCGACCCGTCACCCGGGGAGGT
>NW_008795030.1:331258-333150 GCF_000699145.1 Aptenodytes forsteri
TCTGCCTAGCCGGCTCCACCTCCTGGAGGGCCCCCACCGAGCCCCCAGCCGGTCGGCCCCGCTGGCAGCTGGCATTTAATTCCTGCTCGCCCCAGCCCGGGCGCGTGTCCAGCCCTCACTGTGAGCCTCTGTTCTCCCTGGGTCCTGGGTGGGATCCCAGACCCCGCTAACTTCGATTTAGTTTTTTCAAGGCTTGATTTATTTATTTATTCCCCCCCTCCCCTTTCCCCGGTCCCTGATCCTCGGTGCCAGCTGGGGACATCGCCGCAGCTGGGGGAGAGGGGGTGTCTTTGCCCCTCCTCCCCCCTCCCTTCGTGCCATGGCTGTGGGGCTGGCTGGGGCCGTTGCGAGCCCCGTCCCAGGGGGCTTCGGGGCCACCTGTCTCCTCCCCGGCCTCTTTGTCTCCGAACCGCGTGAGATGCCGCATCCTGCGCTGCCGGGGGCTGTTGTTTAAGGAGACACCCGTGCCGCTGCCCCCTGCCCTAAAAACACCCCACAAACTCACAGTCGTGTTTCCGTGCATCGCTGCGGAGCTGGTTTTGGGCTAACGGCCTCTTTGGCGTCACCACCATCATCATCGTCACCCATGCCAGGAGATGCTCAGGGTGCTCCTGCTTGCAGCTGTCCGCTGAATGGGGTCTGGGGGGGCTTTTGGGGACATGAAGTGCTTGGGGACGTGAAGTGCTTGTCACTTGGGGACAAGAGGTTTGGGGCTAATGGCCTCTTTGGCATCACCATCATCACCCACGCTAGGAGATGCTCAGGGTGCTCCTGCCCACGGCTGTCCCCTGAATGGGGACTGGGGGGGCTCGTGTGACACCTGGGGACATGAAGTGCTCCTGCATCCCTCTTGGTGGCTTGCAAGCAGCATTCCCCTCTGTCTCCATCCCCTTCCCTGATGCTGTGATCCCATTCCTGGCGCTGGAGATCCCGTTTCCAACCCCGGTGTGATGCTCGCAGCAGCTGGGGCTCACCCCCCCCCGCCCCCCGTTTTATGGGCACAACCTTTGTGTGCAGATCCGGGGCAATCAGATAATGAGCGTTTCCTCCCAATTCCCGAGCAGGGCAATTGCGGCCGCTCCCACCTGCTTGCGGGAGTTGTGCCGTGTAAATGATCAGGGGTCACTGGTCCAGCTGGAGTGAGCCCAGTGCCCCGCGTCCAGCCGCGGGAAAGCGGGATGGGTTGTCTTTCACGGTCCATAAAAGTCTCAGATTTCCCTTAGTCTCTGATTTGAGGGTCCCGGAGTAGGTAAATGCGTTTTCTCCCGTGAAAAATGCATATTTTGGAGTGGTTTTAGCCCGTGTCAATCCCACCCTGAGTGTTTGCCCTGCTCCTGGCTATATGGGATCTCTATAGGGGCCGTGGGATCTCTACAGGGGCTCAGGGCTGCGAAGGAGCCCCGGAGAGAGCGTCGTCTCTGCCGCAGGGTCCCGGCTCTCCCTGCCTCCTCCGTGCCGGGACAAGGGCGTCCAGAGTCCGCTGCAGTTTTGGTGCGAGCTGGCAGGGCTGAGCCACCCGTGCAAAGAGCACCCAGGGTGGCAGGAAGGTGGCAGCCCCTGCGGGTGCTGGGCTGGAGCCCTTCCCCGGCGGGAGAACTGCACGGCAGCACCCCGGTTTCTGCTGGGGTGACCCAGGGTGATCCCATCCCACTTTGATCCCATCAAGGGCTTTTCTGCACGGGCAGGGCGGGGGATTTTTTGGGGTGCAGGGAGCTGGGTGGGGGTCGGGATGGGTGGGAACGTTGTGGCCGTCCTGTCGCCCTCGGAGAGGCTTTTTCTGGCTCCGGCTTTTACAGCCTCCAGCTCCTCTCCGCTGGGGAATGCCTCTGGCCAGGCCTTCCCCCTCCATCCATGCTGGGATGGGGCTGTCGGAGGGGATGGGGACTGACGGC
>NW_008795030.1:334029-334811 GCF_000699145.1 Aptenodytes forsteri
GTGGGGGGTGTTGGGGGTTGGTCCCTGTCCCCCGTCTGCTCTGGTTCGTCCTGCACCACCACCACCCCCCAGCCCTGGCAGGGTGCTGGGAGTCCCTTTCCATGCCCCGCTCAGCTGTCGTGTGCCTAATCCTGCCTGGCCCGGGGGGGGCAGCAGCTGGGACACGGGAGGGACCCCCTTGTCCATTGTCCCTCGCTGGTTTGTCCCAGCACCGCGGGGTCCTGCCCCTGCCTGAGCCCACTGAGCTCCCCCCGGCCCCGAACCGCATGTGGGGGAGCAGGGGGTCCCCCTCTCTCCCCTCCTGCATGTGGGGATGGGAGACCGCCTTGGCGGCCGTGGCTCTGAGGGGTCGGAGGTGGCCGGGGACACCAGGACCTTCACTGTGTTGCTCCCGTGCCTCAGTTTCCCCATTGCTTGGGCAGATGGGGTGCAGCTGACCCCCCCCCCAGCAGCAATGGGGACACACATGGGTGGCCATGGCCACTGGTGTCTGGAGAAGCAAGGGTCTGGGTGCCAGCAGAAGGGGGGGGCCCAGATGATGCGCTCCCCCCCACCCCGTCCCAAATCGTGCTGGCGGATGCGCTGGGGTCTGATCCGGGGCAGGTGTTTCCCATGCGCTCAGCGTTAACCGTTGGGGTGCCGGCAGCTCGGGGGCAGATCCGGGGGTGCGGGGCCGGGGATGGAGGCGCGTTTGCTGAGGAAAACCTGTTTGGGGAAGGGAGGGAGGGAACAGATTCCCACAGGAGCTCGGGACCAACCTGGCTCCCTGGGGGGGTGGAAAA
>NW_008795030.1:338006-341853 GCF_000699145.1 Aptenodytes forsteri
CCTCGGCAGCTCTTTGAGCCGATTCAACTCACTGCGCTGGCAGAAAACTCCCGGGGGGGGGTGTGGGTGGGTGGGTGTTTATTTCTGGGTTCTTTTTCCACCAGGTTAGGGATCATACAGGGTTTAACGTCCCCAGCGTGTCCAGCCCCGTGTCACCTCCATCCCATGGCCCAGGCTAAGGAGAGGACGGGGGGGTTCTCTCGTGTCCAGCACCGTGTCACCTCCATCCCACGTCGCACGCTAAGGAGAGGACGGGGGGTGTCTCTTCTCATTTCCCCGCAGCCCCCAAGTCTCCCGGGGAGAAGACTCGCTACGACACCTCGCTGGGGTTGCTCACCAAAAAATTCATCCATTTGCTGAGCGAGTCGCCCGACGGCGTCGTGGATCTCAACCGGGCGGCCGAGGTGCTGGAGGTCCAGAAACGTCGCATCTACGACATCACCAACGTGCTGGAGGGCATCCAGCTCATCCGCAAGAAGTCCAAGAACAACATCCAGTGGATGTAAGTGATGCTGGGGGGATGGACACGGGACATGGGGACGGGGCAGGGTGGGGGACAGGTGGCTCGGGGACACGTAGGGCGTGCTGTCACTCAGGTGCCATCTCCGCTGGCAGGGGGACGGGGATCTTTGAGGACGCGGCGGTGACGGCGAAGCAGCAGGCGCTGCGGGGGGAGCTGGCCGAGCTGGCCAGGACGGAGAGGACGCTGGACCAGCTCCTGCAGGACTGTGCCCTGCAGCTCCGGCAGCTGGCTGACGACGAAGCCAACCAGAGATATCCTTGCCGGGGGAGATGGGGAGGGAGGGCAGGGTCTTGGGGACAGGGTCCTGGGGACCCCTCTGAGCCCCTTCTCCTCCAGTTGGCTTCCCCCGGGCTGGGGAGGGATGCTCGGAGGCTGCTGCCGGGACGGAGGGGGGGTTGAGCCGTCCCACTCGCAGCCCCTCTTTTTCCTATACCTCGTCCCCGTCCACGCTGGCATACGTCACCTACCAGGACCTCCGCGCCATCAGCAGCTTCCAGGAGCAGACGGTGATCGCCGTGAAGGCTCCCCCGGAGACGCAACTGGAGGTGCCGGACTTCAGCGAGGTGCGTGCAGGGCCGGGAGCGGGGCTGGGATGCCCCCCCCCCTGGCAGCAGGGTCGGGGCCGGGCCGGGGTGTGGGTGCTGCTGTGAGTGCTGCTGAATCTGCGCCATCCTTGATGGGTTCACCTGGGGCGTCCCAAGGGTGCAGCCCAGCATGGCCCTGGTTGGTTTTGGGGTGTCTCCGGGGGGCTGTTTGACCCTGAGCAGGTCCTTTAGGGCTTGCAGTGCCCCCGCACGGGTTGGGGGCAGCGGGGTGGGATATGGGTGCCCTTCTGGGTGCCCCACTGAGCCTTGCTCTGCCCCCCCAGGACAACCTCCAGCTCCACCTGAAGAGCACCAACGGTCCCATCGAGGTGTACCTCTGCCCGGAGGAGATCGCGGAGGAGAGCCCCACCAAGGACCACGGCATCTCCTCCGCCGCCACCTCCCCACGGGACCACACTGTACCCCCTTCCCCGCCGAACAGCTCCGGGCCAGCCCCGCAACCGCCCCACGCCGTCCTCCAGAGCTGGGGGGGCACGGGACCCCCCTCCTCACCCCCATCTCTGCCTCTCACCGTCCCGGGAGGGTCCAGCTCGCTGCTGGAGGTGGAGGCCGGGCTCCTGGGCTCACCCCCACACCTCCTGCAGCAGACAGAGGACCAGCTGCCCTGCACCCCCTCCCACCTGGACTCAGGACCCTTCGTCACCTTCTCGCCCCCCCTGGAACCGGACGACTATCTCTGGGGGCTGGAGGGTGAGGGCGTCAGTGACCTCTTCGAGGCGTATGACCTGGGGGACCTGCTGAAGCACTGAGCCCCCGCCTCCCCATTGCCTTCGTCCTCTCCGGTCACTTGTGTCCCGAACGCGTGGGGTCTCTGCGGGGCAGCTGGAGAGTGTGGGGTGGGTCGGGGAGTGCTGGGTTTTCTGAGGGTGGTGGTGGGGGCTCGTGTCAGCCGCCCTGGGTGGCTTCTCCTCGCTCTCCTGGGTTGGTTGTCACCTGAGGGCAGTGGTTGTCACCTTGCTGGGTTCTGGGAGCGCCCCGGGGGGGTGTAAGGCCCCCGGGGAAGGATCCAGTCAGGTCCCGTCCCAGCGCTGGCCATAAAACCACGGGGTGCCAGAGCCGATGCTCCCCGCCATAACCTCCCACTGCCCCGGGGCTGCTGGCGGACTGGGGGTGCCTTTGGGCGCACGGGGTGGGTTGGGGGCACCCCTGGCTGGCAGAGAAACCCCTGCCCAGAATGGGCCGTGTTGGGGGTGTGTCATGTTTTGGGACCACTCCAGTTGCTCCCCAGTTAGACTGGTTCTTCGGGATCATGACGGGTCGTTGCGAGCGGCGATTCTCCCTGCCGCGGCTGGAATATTCTCAAAAAAATAATCAGGCAGCAAAGCTGAAGTCAGCTTTGGGTGAAGAGAGGATGAAGCTCACGTGCGGGCACTGCACCCGCAGCCTCCAAAATCAGCGGCTCCGGCAAATCCCTGGCCAGGACACGGAGCCATATTTCCCGGGGGCCTGCGGCCCCTCTCCCCAAGTCCGTACCAGCTCCCTCCAGCCTCTCGGATCTATCGGTGCTGGGGGTATCGAAACTGGAGTGTACTGGGAGAAGGGATGCTATCAAGTGGTGGCTGGAGCATCACCTGCGGAGAGGGGCTTGGGAAGCAGTGCGGGATGAGCCCCTGGACACGGGGCTGGATACGGCTTTTAATTGTGCCATTGCAAAATATATGTAATTATTGCACTGTATTTATACGGGACCCCCCTTTCGGTACGGCGCTGGCAAGGGTCGGGTCGGTGTTTTGATTTTTAAGCGAGTGTATTTAAGTTGTCCTTCCTCGGGTTGGTTCTCCTGCGGTTTGGCTCGGAGGTGGCATGGGTGAGAGTGTGTTTTGGCGTGGAAAAACTTGTGGCACTTGATGTTTTCTGCCCGGGAGGGGATGAAATAAAATAAAACTTTGGAGTTGTAAAGGGCTGTTTTCCTATAAGCAGCAAAATGCTGGGGTGGTTTGGGAGGAGGGAGGTGTTGGGCTGGTTTTGCTCCCGTTTTCAGTCTAAAAAAGCCTGTTTTGGGGCCTTTTAACTGGCCGGCCTGCTCCGGAGGAGCTGGTGAAGGGGGTTGAGATGAAGCCGCGGCTGGAGTGAGGGAAACGGGTCCGACCTGTAGCGGATCGGTGATTTCCAGCCCAAATCCGGCCGGGATGAGCCTTAGCCCGAGCTTGAGCCCCTTGAACCAGGAGGGTGGGAAAAGCCCCGGGGCTGGGTCCCTGCAGGTACCGGGGCTGGGACGGGCTTGTGCACCCGGATTTGAGGGCAGGTTTGGAGGCTGCAGAGCGAGACCCTGGTGGGGTCGTGCCCATGGAGGGTCCTTCCCCAAGGTGCTGCCCCAGGTCACCCACCCCTGCCCAGTCGTGCTGTGACCTGGTGATGCCAACTGTGCTGGTGGCACGGCGATGGCCGGTGGTACCCGATGATGTCTGGGGTACCCGGTGATGGCCGGTGGTACCTGGTGATGTTCGGTGGTACTCGGTGATGTCTGGGGTACCTGATGATGGCCGATGGTACCCAGTGATGTCTGGTGGTACCTGGTGATGGCCGGTGGTACCCGAGGTCGTGGCACACGTTGGCGTTGCGTCGCTCTTCTGGTAGGGTGGAGGAAGAAGAGGAGGAGGAGGGGAGCCCCGGGCCAGGTAAGCCGGGTGAGGGGCACAGAGTGCTGTAGCCACGGTCCTGTCCCCATCCCCCGTGGGGCTGCGTGTCCCGGAGCAGCTGGGGGGGGGGATGTCCCCGG
>NW_008795030.1:342145-343221 GCF_000699145.1 Aptenodytes forsteri
CCCGAAAGAGGCTCCGGAAGATGCCGGATGCTGGGGGGGCTCTTATCCATCGGGAACCCCCAATTTCCTCCTGTTCCCGTCCTGCCTGGGCTGCAGCCTTTTAACCCCGTGTCTGCCAGAGCCCTGCCGAGGGAGATGTCCCTGGACCTCAGCAAGTGCTGGGAACCCCCCAAATTGGGGTGGGCAGACTGCACCCCAAGGCCAAACCGTGGGCAACTCTGCTTGCCGGTGCCTGAAGGATTGAATCCTTAAAGTGCAACCGTTCACCCTATGGCCTGCAACGGGTCTTCCTCCATCCCCGTACCCCCCAGCGCCCCAGTAACACTGGGTTAGAGCAGGGCTTGGACCGGCTCTTGTCTGGTTAAGCACAAACCTGAGTTTTACTGAGCCCCACTCCAGGCTCAGTAAAGGGGGCGGGGGTCTGTAACCCCCCGATCTACCCTGGTGAGGGGTGCTTGGTGCGGGGGGCAGGAGCGAGGGCGTGGGGGGGGTGTCTGCAAAGCAACCCTCGCGCCCCGTCGTCCTCTCTCATGGCAAGCCAGCCCTGCAGAGCATGGCTGAGGCTTTTTGTCCCCTTCTTTCCAGTTTGCCACCAGCCCCATCCCCGTGGCGGGGTGCGCTCGACGTGTGCCTGGCCTCAACGCCTGCCCGCGGGGTGTCCGGCCTCCCCCTTCCTCCGGGAAGAGCAAATAACCAGGAAAAGAGACACCAAAATCCAGCTCCTCGGACCTGCGAGGGCCGGGACGAGGCGAGGGGACGGGGCGGCTGCAGAGGTCCCCTCCGGCGGGACGACGAGCCCCCTGCGAAGAGCCAAGGGCTCCGGGAATCGCTCCCTGCCCAAAGAGGGATTGCCCCTCTGGGTCCGAGGAAGGGCAGGGTGGGGGCGGCCTCCAGTTAAACCAGCGCTCTGGGGGGACTGGGTTTAATCCCAAGCCGTCCCTGCGCTACTTGGGTGCTCAAAGCTTCGGGTGAGACCTCGCCCCCGGCCTCCCCTGCTCCTCTCCATCTCCCACCGTGCCGGGGTGGAACTTTCGCCTGCTGCGTTGTCACCCACCTCCGGGTGCTCGCCAGCCTCT
>NW_008795030.1:343980-344579 GCF_000699145.1 Aptenodytes forsteri
TCCTCCGGGCAGCCCCAGCGTGTGCTTTTTTGGGGGCCAAGGCCTGCAGAAATGGGCAAAACGCTCCTTTAAAGGTTTTGTCTCCAGCTCCAGGTGCCACCTGGGGCCAGGGCATCCCCCCGGGGCCAGGGCATCCCCCCGGGGCCGGGCAGAGTGTCAGCCCCACGGTTCCAGCCGCTATCGAGTTTCTATGCTGGAGCTGGCCCTGATGCGATGTGGTGTCCCGGGGGTGGGGGTGTGTGTGTGTGCTCCCCTGCGACTAAAGCCAGGGGGGTATTTTTAGCCTCCCCCCAAAATCCCCAGCAGCGTTTGCGGGAAGGGCGGAGGTGGCAGGGTGCCTTCGTCCCCCTTCTCCCGCCTGGAATAAAGGCGGTTTCCAGCTGGTCCCCTGGGCTTTTTCCACTGAAGCAGCAGTCGTTTGGCTGCTCGGAGAGGAGAGCCAGGCTGGTGGGGAGCACGGGGCCCCAGGTGCCGGGGCTGCCGGGACCCCCGGGGGCAGCGGGACGGGCGTCCGCGGGCTGGAAATCTGGGGACGCACCATGGAGCATCCTGGTCCCCGCCAGCACGTGCTGGTCGCTGCCATGGATCTTCCTCACGGC
>NW_008795030.1:346580-348228 GCF_000699145.1 Aptenodytes forsteri
CCCCCCGGGGCCAGGGCATCCCCCCGGGGCCGGGCAGAGTGTCAGCCCCACGGTTCCAGCCGCTATCGAGTTTCTATGCTGGAGCTGGCCCTGATGCGATGTGGTGTCCCGGGGGTGGGGGTGTGTGTGTGTGCTCCCCTGCGACTAAAGCCAGGGGGGTATTTTTAGCCTCCCCCCAAAATCCCCAGCAGCGTTTGCGGGAAGGGCGGAGGTGGCAGGGTGCCTTCGTCCCCCTTCTCCCGCCTGGAATAAAGGCGGTTTCCAGCTGGTCCCATGGCTTTTGCCAACTCCTCTTCGCGAAGGAATGGCTTTGAAGGAGAGCCAGGGCTGGTGGGGAGCACGGGGCCCCAGGTGCCGGGGCTGCCGGGACCCCCGAGGGCAGCGGGACGGGCGTCCGCGGGCTGGAAATCTGGGGACGCACCATGGAGCATCCTGGTCCCCGCCAGCACGTGCTGGTCGCTGCCATGGATCTTCCTCTCGGCCGGGAAGGAGGAGGCAGCTCCAGCCAGGAGGAAGCAGCAGGAATTTCGTTTGGCTGCTCGGAGAGGCTGCGGTTAAGGGGGATGGGGATGGGGGGAGAGGCGTCCCCCGGGAATGGCAGGAGTCTCTGCGGGGTTTGCTTAGTAAAGCACCAGCGAGCGTGGCTGAGAGCTGGGAGTCGTGACCGCTGTCGTGCGTGGCACGGGGGGCACGGGGCTGAGCCCTCCCCCCATCCCACCGGAGGCTGCTGGGAACCCTCGTGGGGGCTGAACCGCTGCCAGGCCTTCGGCATCCCCATGCTCCAGCACGAGGGGAAGAGGGAAATCCAACCAAACGAGCCCCAGCCCCACGCTGCCCTCTGAGCCCTGATGGGACGATAGCATCAGGCAGGGGAAATAAACAGCGGCGGCTCTGGGGAGGGATGGGGAGCAGGAGAGACTCCTGTGACCAAACCGAGCCTTGGTCTTCCCCGTCACCACCCAAGATCCCAGCCGGTGGCTTGGCGAGCAGGGGGGAGCGAGGGTTCCCGGTCTTGCTCCAGCGGCTGCTGGGTGGGAAGGGGTGACCATGTCCCACCAGGTCCCCAAAACAGGGCACTGCTGCCTTTGAGGCACGGCTGCATGCACCTGTTTGGGAGCTGGTCCCAAATTGGGGGGACAGGAGCGACGCGGGTGAGCGGGGCGAGGGCCGGAGGCTGGTGCTCACCATCGAGGAAACATAACGGTGTTGGCCAGAGCTGCTCCGTGCCTCAGTTTCCCTCCTGGGATTAAAGAGGGCTCTCCCCTCCCAGGGGGCTCGTGTGACTTCGGGGTCCTTGGGGCTGCTGTGGAGGCAGAACCTGAGGTCTCTGGAGCGGGCTGGAAGGTCGGATCCAGCCCTTGGTGGTTGGGGCTGGATGCTGTGTGCATGTCACACAGGACTGGGCACCTCTGGGCCGGGGCAGGGTGACATGGCAGAGGCCGCCGGCACGTTCTGTGGCAGAGCTGGCAGCCAGGCTCCCAGCTCACCCCGTCACAGTGTAAATAATACCGCGTCCCCGCCACGCACTGCCCTTTGCACCCAGGGCAGCGCCGCATCCTGCTCCCGGCCCGGCGGCGCCGCCACCCCGACCCCTGGCACCCGCGGCGGCTCCTTCGCCAGGCGGCACGAGCCCGCGGCGGGGGGGGCG
>NW_008795030.1:348306-351168 GCF_000699145.1 Aptenodytes forsteri
CAGGCTGTGAGCCCGGGTGGCTGTGGTGCAGGTGCGTATCCATCCCTTCCTCCATCCCCACGGGGAATCCCTCGTGCTCCCGTCCCCCGCTGTGCCGACGTCCTCAGCTTCCCCCGACCGGGAGCCCTCATTCCCAAGCTGGGCCGGGGGGTGATGGGTGCTGTGGGGGGCTCCAGACATCACTGCCCCCTGCTCCGGAGGGCTGTCCCTGTGCAGCCAAGGCCTGTGTCCCCGGCAGCCGGCCCAGTACATCGGGGATGCCGGGGATGCCAGCGATGCCCGCAGTTGGGGCAGCACTGTGCAGTGATTTCCTCTGCATTTACTACCCCGGTTCTCGGCTCTGCCTGCCCCATCCCCACTGGTCGTCTCGCGGACCCGTTCCTGAAAGCCCCCGTGACCATCCCCAGATCATCGCCGCTCCCTGCGTTCAGCCTCCTGCGGCTGTGAGCTGGCACCGGGATGGGGTACCCCGTCCCGGGCACTCGGAGCAGCTTCTTCTCCCACTTGCACGGTGACGCATCCAGAGCATCTCATGCTGCCTCAGTTTCCCCTTCCTGAGGCTACGCCAGGTTTGTAAGCCTGGAGCATCCAGATATCCAGCCCCGGCATCCCCCCCCCCGAGGCAGGGGATGTCTCTGCCCCAGCCCACGGCTCTGGAGAGCCTGGGGTGCCCAGATTTGGTGCAGAGAGGGGGCATGGGGGGCTTTGGGGCACCCCAACATCCTCCCCATTGTAGAGGCATTGCAAGACCCCTCTGGGCAGGGGGTTTGGCTCCCGCCTCGGCCCCGGTCCCCTCCCAGCCGGCTCATCCTGGCCAAAGCTTGTCCGCAGCATCCCGTCCAACAAGGAGGGCCTTGGAGAGCGGCGCCGAAGCCAGGCTGACCCCGCTGTCAGGAAATCGGCCTTGACATCAGCCTGAAAACCTTCAGCGAGAGCGCGAGCGAGAGAGAGAGCCTCTTTATTGTAATTCCTCCGTGGTTTCATCCCTCGCCCTTCTTGCTGTTCACGCCCTCTAAATATTTCCAGCCTGTTATCATGCCTCTGGTACCTGCAGCCAAGCCGCCCTTAACCCTTTCCTGATGGCTTGGGCTGGCGTGCGTTCGGCTACAATGCTCTGTGGGCTGCGCCGCAGGCAGGTTGGTGTTGGGCTTGAGTTTGCCCTGATGCTTGGTG
Source organism: Aptenodytes forsteri (assembly GCF_000699145.1). Taxonomy (NCBI): domain Eukaryota; kingdom Metazoa; phylum Chordata; class Aves; order Sphenisciformes; family Spheniscidae; genus Aptenodytes; species Aptenodytes forsteri. Next base: position 349,480 of record NW_008795030.1, read on the forward strand.
GGGGTGAATGAGGGCTGCCCGGGTAGGGAGGGATGGAGAGAGGACCCGGGGGGGGGACACACCAGGCTGGGGACGGGGGACACTCTCTGAGTGAGCGCAGGATGTGGCCGGCGGGGGCTGCGGGGAGGTCCGCGGTGCTGGGGGCCACGGCCAAGACCCTGCATGAGCTGGGGGGGATTGCGGAAAGCTGCGTTCCCCCGTTGCGGGATTTATGTCGTTTAGGTCCCTGTCGGGCATCGGCGGGGGGGGACTCCCCTTTTTTGCTCTGCCGTGGGGACCCCCCACCCCTGCGGGGAGCTGGGCACCCTCGCAGGTCTCTCCCACCGTGCCTGTCCCTGAGCCGCGGGGACGCGTGCTGGGGTGCTGGGGATGGCCTGCTGTATTCGTGCTACATGATGCTTCATCCCCTCCTTGGTTGAAACGGTCCCTGCGAGAGCCGGGGAGGCTTTTTCCACGGCTGCTGGAAGCTGCTCAGATCCAAAGAGGCGCTGGGTGTGCTGGCAAAGCCTCTCACCCCTTGCTACCCTCTCGCTCGAACCCGCCTCTCCGGGGGCAGCCAAAGCCCTGCCTGGCAGCAAAAGCCGTGGGGACCACAGGCCTGGCAGGGGACCGGCTGGACGCTGCGGCACCAGCGTCCCCGAGATGCCTCCGGCTCCTCTCCCAGCCCCGGGAGCTTGGCCGCTGCCCCGCACATCTGCATGGCAGAGCAGCCGCCTTTCCAAGGGCCAGCTGGGCTGGGGGGAGTGGTGGCCGCGCTTGGCAGGGCTAACGAGCTCGGTTTGTTTTCTTTCTTCGCTTTCGCAGAGCCTGGATGGGGACCAAGCCATACTCCAGAGGATCAGGAAATATGTGAAAGCCATTCACATCTCCGGGCTCAGTGAGTTGTGCTTTGAGAGCTGATGGGCATCCCCGGGCTGGCGGGGTCTGCGACGGTCCCATCCTCCGCCAACGCTGGTCACATCTGTCCATGGGGTGACGCAGCCGGACAGTTGGGTGGCCGTGGGTGCTGGCTGGCCAGCTAGCCTGGCAACACGATAGGGTGCCCAAAACTGGCTTAAAAAGGGGTAAAAAGGGAAATCGAGAACCTTGGGGAGGTTGTTTAGGGCACACCGCTGCTGTCCTGCAGCAGGATCAGCCCAGCTCTGCTACGGAGGGATGGGGAGACGGGTGATGGGTGCTGGTGGGACCTTGTGATGTGGCCGTCTCCCAGGGACGGGGTGCTGCAGGGCTACCCCACATCCCTCACCGGTGTCTCCCCGTGCAGCCCACGTGGAGAACGAGGAGCAGTACAGCGAAGCCCTGGAGAACTTCGGCAACAACCACCTCTCCCAGAACAACCACGAGCTCTCCACCGGCTTCCTCAACCTGGCCGTCTTCACCCGCGAGGTCACCGCGCTCTTCAAGAACCTGGTGAGCCGCCCCGTGTTCCCCCGGCACGCTGCCGAGATCAGGGGGAGGCTTTAACCACCCGGGAGGGGGGGGATCATGGGGTTCACGGTGTCTCCAGTGCAACCTCAGGCCGTTCTCTGCGTCCGGCTATTGCCAAGCCAGGGAAAATCTCCAGGATCCATCTGGATTTGGAAAAACCACCTGGTGCAGCCCTCCTCCTCCCAGTTTAGCTGCCCTCCACCGTGGCCGGCAATCCCCAGCTCCCATCCCGGGCTTGGGGACACGCTCCTGGTGCTTGCA
>NW_008795030.1:352139-352494 GCF_000699145.1 Aptenodytes forsteri
TATGGGGTTCACGGTGTCTCCAGTGCAACCTCAGGCCGTTCTCTGCGTCCGGCTATTGCCAAGCCAGGGAAAATCTCCAGGATCCATCTGGATTTGGAAAAACCACCTGGTGCAGCCCTCCTCCTCCCAGTTTAGCTGCCCTCCACCGTGGCCGGCAATCCCCAGCTCCCATCCCGGGCTTGGGGACACGCTCCTGGTGCTCCCAGACCATCCGATACCCCCGTTGCTGGGTTTACAGCTCATTCCCAGCTCCGCCGGGGATGCCGACGCTGGGACTCAGTGGGCGGTTGGGGCTGCTATTTTCTTTTTTCCCTTTCTATTTTTTTTTTTTTTTTTTTTTTCCCCCACATCAATT
>NW_008795030.1:352735-353495 GCF_000699145.1 Aptenodytes forsteri
CACCCCCCCCCCCCGCCCAGCAAAGAGTGTTTTTGGCCCCGGCTCTGCTTAAGGAGGAGATTTATTTCTGCTGCCCTTCCCCCAGCAAGAATCTCAGATTTCGGCGTCTTCCTCTCCCAGTTACCCCAGTCCGGGCCTCCCCGCTCCTCCCCTTCCCCGCTGTCCCAGCCCGGCCGGACCCCCGCGCTCCGGGTGGGCTCTACGGAACCGTCCCGGCGGAGGAGTCAGATCGGTTCCCAGGCGAGGGCGGCGCCGCTCCCCCACCTCCCGCCCCACATGTTGCCAGTGTGGGAACAGCCACCGCCGCTGCCGTGTTCCCCTTGCTCTCCCCGTGCTGGGACCCTCGACTGGATCAGAAAAGCCAGGTTTCCCCTCCCGGAGTCACCCCGGAGCTGTCGGAAGCGGGGCGCCATGTCACCCCGGAGCTGTTGGAAGGGGGGTGCCCCCGTCCACCTCGTTCGGGGTTGGTCCCGTGCCCCAGGACTGGGTTTCTCCCCAGATGCTGCCGGGGACCGAAACCCCTGGGAGCCTTTAAAAGAAATCTGAGTGCAGCGGGGAGGTCCCATGTGGGTGCTGGAGCTGCTCTCACAGCACTAAAATGGGGTGCTGCCCCACGGGGTGCACGGAGGGACGCCGGGACCGGAGCAGGCTCCTGCATCCCCACCACGGACCCCTGCATGGTGTTGGCGGGGATGGCGGTGGCCGCGTCGCTGTCCCCAAACCCCAGGAAAGGGGGACATTTTGGGACGCACCTTTGACA
>NW_008795030.1:353658-355713 GCF_000699145.1 Aptenodytes forsteri
GACATCTTGCAGCCAGCTCCGAACAAGCCCCAGCCTGCCCTGTGCCTGGATCCGGCCCCGTTTCCAGTCTTTTTAACCCTTCACAGGGCAGCGATGGAGCCAGGGTGGGTGGGGGGGGGACGACAGGACACCCCCAGCTCTGGGAAGGACCTGGGGCTCCGGCTCCTCGACCTGCCCTCAGGTGGGGACCCCCCGTGGGGTAACCCCATCTCTACCCTTCGCAGGTGCAAAACCTGAATAACATCGTCTCCTTCCCCCTGGACAGCCTGCTGAAGGGGCAGCTGAAGGATGGCCGCCTGGTGAGTCCCCTCCAGCACTGTCCCCGAGGCTCTGAGGCTGCAGGTCACCCATTTGGGGACATATTGCAGCAAGACCCCCGTTAGGGACTCAGCTTGTGCCCATGGCCAGGAGAAGGAAGGAGCAAATGCCCAAGGCTGGAAGGCAGCAGCGAGTGCTGGAAGGGACTGGAGTAAGGGGTGAAGACCCGGTGGGGACGTCCTTTGTCCCCGAGGAGCAGGGCAGGGCACAGCGATGCAAAGCAAAAGCTCTCGGCTGCGGGATGCTGCTTCGGTGCCACCGGGTCTTTCGCCTTCCCTGACAGCTGCCATCCCCCCTCTCCCTTTGCCGCAGGACTCCAAGAAGCAGATCGAAAAGGCCTGGAAGGATTACGAGACCAAAGTGTAAGGAACCCGCCGCCTCCGGCAAAATCCGCCTAATCCCGCTCCGCACAAAGGTGTTTTGTCCCAGGGCTGCAGCTGGGCACTGATGGGTGCCGGTTTGCCATCGGGTGGGCTCCGGTCCAGCCTTTCCCAGCTAGAGGGGCTGGAGATGTTTCTCCTGATCCCATCCCCACCGTAGCCCGCCCCATGGGACACCCCTTGGAGCAGGGCTGTCCCCAACCCGCTGTCCTGTCCCGCAGGGGGAAGATGGAGAAGGAGAAGGAACGAGCCCGCTTGGCGGGGGTCATCCAGGCCGAGCCGTCAGCGGCGGAGGTGGCCGAGGACATGCAGAAGGAGCGGCGGCTCTTCCAGCTCCACATGTGCGAGGTAGGGGCTGTGCCGGGGCGGGGGACGGGGACCGTTCGGCCTCGGGGGGGACACAGGGGACTGCTTTGCTCAGAGTTGCATGGGGATGTCAGAGCCTGTCCCCGTCCCCACAACCAAAACGGTCTCGCGTGGGTGCAGTGCGGGATGCCTTGGCTGTCCCCATCCCATCGTGTCCCTGCATGGTCCCGGCTCAGGGACACCCCCCATCCCCAACTTGGGGTCCCTGCGGGATGCGGCTTCAAATGGCACCCGCAGGTTACCCTGCAGTGAGGCGCCCGGGGGTTGCACCCACATCCTCCCAGCCCTGCTCCTACTCCTCCTCTGCAAAGCCAGAGGCTGGCATTTGGGGCAAAAAGTGAGCTTTTTGGATAACATCCCCGAGGTTGGCTTTGCAGTTTTGCCCTATTCTCAAAACTTCTCTTGGTTTTGGTTAGGGGGGGGCTCACGAGCGGCCCCAGATCCACGACGATCCCGGGGGTCCGTGCTCAGGAGGTGAGATGGGAATAGGTGAAGGATGGAGACCCGATGTCGGACCCCCCAGCGAGGAGGGGACCCAGGTGTCCTAGCTCCAGACATCCCAGCAGCCCCATAAACCTCTTGAGAGTGACACAGAGCAGGGGACAAATCCTCAGTGGGTTGTCCCAGGGGTCTCCCGCGTCCCCAGGGGCCAGGCAGCAGCATCTGAGCCTGGTGCAGCCCCGTGCCCCTCCCCGGCAAAGGGCAGGGGCTGCGGGGAGAAGTTTTTGCCCGCCGCAGCGGGGTCGGGGCTGGGCACGGGGCCGGGGAGCTGGGACCCGGCCGGATGAGTCACTCCCTTGAATAGCACCACTGTGAAATAAATAACAGCACATGGAAATGCGGGAGCTGCAGCCCGGCCGGGGAGGGGCCGCTGCCGGCAACCCTGCAAAGAGCGGCTGCGTGCGAGCGGGCGCACGTGCGCGTGTGTGCTGGCGTGCACGAGAGCTGCTGCTTTCCTGGGGAGCCTGCCTGGAAATGGGGGGGGGGCAGC
>NW_008795030.1:355818-360945 GCF_000699145.1 Aptenodytes forsteri
TGGGGGGGGGGCAGCTTTTCTAGGGGGCTGGCCGGGGCTGGGATGTGTGTTGCGTGTAGGTTTATAGGTGGCTGGTATTTGCTGCTTCCTGGGGTGGGGGCACGGTCCGATTTCACCCCGGGGGTGATGTGTGGGGTGGTTGCATCTCCCCATCGTGGGCCATCTCGCACCCTTGGGTGCCGGGGGGTGGACGGATGCAGCTGGACCCGGACCCAGGCGGTGCTGGGAGCATCCCTTTGCTCGTGGGTCTCAGCCAGCGCTGGCCGGGACTCTCCACGCCCACCCGCACCCTGGGGCGTGGGTGGCAGGGCAGGGAAGTCCCGTGGGAGCTGGGCACGCATGGCCTTTTCCAGCTGGGACTTTGTTCAGGGGGTGCGGTCGATGCCGGACACCCCAGGGCTCTGTGTTGGATGCCACGATGGCTTTGCATCTCCAGCTTGCACGGAGCAATTTAACAACACGCCACCCCCCAGCCCAGTCCAGGTGAGCCCTTGCTGGGCAGGGGTGTCCAGAGTGCCTGGGGCACCGGGAGGCTCCATCCTGGGGGCTCTATCCCGCCATGGTGCTTCCCCACCATGGAAAGTCTCCGGAGCTCAGGGCTGCCTTCCCCTCCCCTTGCCTCCTGCTCAAAACCATCCTCCAGCAGCTGTGCCGGCCTGGAGAGGAGCTCGCAGGGGGAAATCTCTTCCACCACCCCCCCTCCCCTATTTTGCTCGGGGTGAGCAAGGCTCCGGGTCTTTTCTTCCTGCAGCTGACGGATGGGTTTGATGTATCAAGCTGAAATTCCCCGTCCCGCAGGACACCTCCGTGAGGACTGCGGACCTCCAGGGCTGATGTGCCGCAGGCGCTCACTGCTTGCAATCTGATTTTTTGAGAGCAAAGGGGTCATGTCTTAAAAAACATTTGGGCTATTTTTTTTTGTTTTTTTTTTTTTTTTTCTTCGCGAGCTGCCTTGGGTTTTGGTTATTTATTAACTCCAGAAGTAATGAGCAGCGGGAGAAGCATGCTCGGCTGGAAACCCCGGGGGCCTGCCTCGGTCCTTGAACTTTTCAGGGCTTGGAGGACTTCCAGAGCCAGGTTTTCTGAGGGTGGTCCCCAGCGAGCTGCCTTCAAATCCAACGTCGTGACTCGACTTCTTGAAACCCAGCCAGCGTTTTAACCCTCCTCCTCGCACGGGGAAGGGAGGTGAGGGCTGGGCAGGCTCTTGCTCTTTCCTCCGGGATATTTTCAGCCGGTCCTCGTCTCCGTCACCTAACTGGGTGTCTTCTCCTCCTCCAGTACCTGCTGAAAGCCAGCGAGTCTCAGATGAAGCAGGGACCAGATTTTCTGCAGAGCCTCATCAAGTTTTTCCACGCTCAGCACAAGTAGGTCTTGCCTGGGTCAGGGGGGCTCATCCCCCAGGGTCGGTCATCGCCCCTGGGAGGTCACACGAGGGTCTGGGGGCACCTTCTGCCGTCCCAGCTCCATAGAGCTGTTGGTGAAGGTGTTGGGCAGAGCCCGTCGCCCTCCGGTTGCATCCGGGGAGTTGACACGTGCTTCGTTGGCTTGAGGAGCTGTAAACGTGTCCGTGGGGGCTGGGGGAAGGGGGTTGGCGCAGGATATATCCGATGATTTGGTTTCTGGATAGATTTCCAGGGATGAGTTCAGCCGAGCGGCTCCGCCGTTAGCCGTGGGGCTCGTAACGAGGGTGTTTGGAGCAAGGATTTAACATCCCCTCGCCTTTCCCGTTGCTCCATGAGGCTGGAGTAGCAGCGTGTGGGTGTCGTGTCATCCCCTGCAGCTCTCGAGTGGGGAAACTGAGGCAGGGAGGGGGCAGTCGCGTTGGCCAAGAACATGACCTCAACTGGGGCTGTGATCCAGCCAGATCCCCAGGATCTGGCTTCCAGCAGGGCTGGTCCCCAGTGAGATGAGCTTGCATCGAACAAGAGGCCAATCCTGCATACCAAATATTTGGGGTATCCAAGACCCCATGGGCTGGGCTTGGCCTTTGGTGGGGGTCTCTCCACGTCCTAGCAGCAGGGGAACCACAAAGCAAGAGCAGCTTCCCAGGGGGGTTGCTATGGTCTCCTGCCACGTTTTCTCTAAAAAAACCTCTTTTTTTTTTTTTTTTTTTTTTTCCTTCCCTCCATCCTCCCCATCTGCATCTTAATCACATTAAATAAATGCCCAGTTTCTTCCAAGACGGCTGGAAGGCTGCCCAGAACCTCTACCCCTTCATTGAGAAGCTCGCTGTGTCCCTCCACGCGGTAAGTCCCTCAGCCTGCCATCCAACATCGCTTGGATGTGTCCCCCGAGATGCCACCACCCCCCGCCCCGTGCCAGCCCCTGAGAACGCCCGCATTCAGCGCAGCAGTGAGGGCAGCTGCCCCCCTTTCCAGCTCCACCAAACGCAAGAGGAGGAGGTGAAGCAGCTCACGCAGACCCGCGATTCCCTCCGCAGCATCCTGCAGCTGGAGAGCAAGGAGGTGAGACCCCGGGATGGGCAGGGGAGAGCCGGGAAGGAGGGTCAGGAGGGTGCTGGGTGCTAAGGAGGGGTGAGTGCCCAGGGGTTAGCTTGGGGATGGGGAGCAGCAGGGAAAGGGGAGCTGGGGACCAAAGGGGACATCCGTGGGAGCAGAGCAGGAGACCTGGGAGATGCTCGGAGGCTGGGAGAGGACGGGGGTCTCTGGCACCCCGATGGACACTGCGCCCACATAAGGACGAGGTCACTTGGGGGCAGCAGCCACCTCTGCACCTCTCACTTTGCTTTTTAAATGCTTTTTTTTTCCCCTGGTGAGCTCAGGAAAACCTGAGCAGGAAGAACTCTGGCAGCGGCTACAGCATCCACCAGCACCAAGGGAACAAGCAGTATGGGACGGAGAAGTCGGGATTTCTGTACAAGAAGAGCGATGGGTGAGGATGAGTGTTATTTGCCCGGAGAGCTCCCGGCTCCATCCCAGCGTTGCTGTGAGCTGGGAGAGCGCCGTGCTCATGGGAGGCCGCAGAGCGGGGACATCCCAAGGTGGAACTGTTTGGGTGAGGTTTTTGGTCGCTGTTAGACAGGTCTTCGGGTGCAATCGGTCCCGCCTGGTCTTAAGCATCCATCAATGCTTGGAGAATGGGATTTTTTTTTCCCCAGGCTGGGGGGAGACCTGAGAGCTGGCGGTCAGGGGTTGGTGGGTCTCCAACTGCAGTTGGGGAAGGAGGAGGTTTGGAGGTGGTGCAGGGGACCTTCCCCCACGATGGTTTGGCATCATCGGCCCAGTTCTTACGTGAAGGCCCCCAGTAGGCTCTGATGCCCAGGGTGCTTCTCCTGTGATGCTCTCCTGGGTGGCTGGCTGGGCACAGCGGCTGGTGCTGCGTGGGTGTAGTGTCCTTGGATGTGGGTCTCCAGGAACAGCCGCCCAGTGTCAAGTTCACAGTGAAGAGCTGTGAGCTGTGTGGCTGACGGGAGAGGAAGAAATTCCTTGTTTCTTGGGCGTGGAGGGAGAAAGGATCCTGGTGGGATCATCTAGGGCGAAAAATAAAATCCTCAGAGCCCCAAAGAGGAGGTCTTCACCTTCTCAGTGGACCTCTGGGTGATGGGCACCAGGTTTTGAGCGGGTGGTTATGTGCTTTGCTGAACTGGGGCTACCAGATCTGTGATGCTGTTGGCCAGCACGGCCCGTGGCCAGCCCGCTCAGCGGGACATTTTGTGCGCTGTGAGCTACAGGAAGCACAACCCTTCGTCCAGAAAGCCGTCAGGCCTCCGCCGAGGGCTGCCGTGGGTGGTTTGGGAGGCGGATGGATGTGGGCCATCAGGGCTGTGCGACGCGTCCTCACTCCTCCTCTTCCTCCTCCTCAGGATCCGCAAAGTATGGCAGAAGAGGAAGTGCGGCGTGAAGTATGGCTGTCTGACCATCTCCCACAGCACGGTGAGGAGCAGCGGGGGGCTGCAGCCCTGACCCTTGAGGTCACCCTTTGAGTGCCGGTGTCCGTTGGATTTCACGTTTAGTTTTGCCCAAACTGGTCACAAATTTGCCTGGCTTAAAATTTAGCGCGAGCTGGGACTGGACGTACTAAGTGGGGTCCTCCACGTTTGAGAGGTGTCAAGGGGAGGGGACGGTGGGTTTGGCTGGGGCAGCGAGATGGGCGTTGAGGGTCCAGACAAGGCCAAAGGGGCCGGGGTGTGCTGCCGCCCCCTGGCGGTGGAGGCCCAGAACTGCAACGGGGACAGAGGACGTGGCTCAGGGACGTCTCCGAGCCCCGTTCTCCTGCAAAGGGGCCAAGTTCTCCTGCGCTTGCCTGGTTATCCCAAGAGGGACCATCTGGGGGTGGTGGTTGTCCCACCGGAGTTGCCATCGGAGCTACGTGCTTGGTGATGCACATCCCGCCCCTCCCCAGTCCTTTATCCCGCCTCTTGTCCTCACACCCTGCAGATAAACCGTCCCCCCGTCAAGCTGAACCTCCTCACCTGCCAAGTGCGGCCCCACGCCGAGGAGAAGAAATGCTTCGACCTGGTGACGCGTGAGTGCCGGGAGCGGGATGCCGTGGCTGGGGTGGGTGTGTTTGACCCGGAGGTGGCCAAGCTGCGGATGGGAACTCCCTTTTTGGAGGAGAGCATCCCGAGCGGGTTTTCCCAGCGGCCGGCTGGCCCTCCGCCAGCCCTGCCACGACACCTGGGCACCCTTTGCCCTTTTAATCCGGCTCTGGGCATCTCCCTGGCTGCCTTTACGGAGGAAGGACTGACTTCTCCAAGGAGATCTAGCAAGCTCAAGACAAAAAGAGGTCGCGACAGGGCTTGGGTGATGGATGAGTGGCGTGCAGTGATTTTATTTGGTTTTAAAGTAGCCCCTTTGGAGTACTTTCAGCCCCTTCCTGCGGTCTTGGGCATCCCTGAATCCCCCCCACTCACGTTCTCCCCCCTCTCCCCATCCCTGCAGACAACAGGACGTATCACTTCCAAGCGGAGGACGAGCAGGAGTGCGTTGTGTAAGTGCCGCAGCCCGTCCCCACTCCTTGCGGTGCTGGATCCTCCTCCTCCTCCTCCTCCTCCTCCTCCTGACCTGGGCTCCCCCCCTGCCCAGATGGGTCTCGGTGCTGCAGAACAGCAAGGACGAAGCCCTGAGCAACGCCTTCAAGGGGGAGCCCAACGGCGGCGGGGCGGCG
>NW_008795030.1:361161-362854 GCF_000699145.1 Aptenodytes forsteri
CACGTGGCTCTCCACCAACCTGGGCATCCTGACGTGCATCGAGTGCTCCGGCATCCATCGGGAGCTGGGCGTGCATTACTCCCGCATCCAGTCCCTCACCCTGGACGTCCTCAGCACCTCCGAGCTGCTGGTAAGCCGCTCCCCGAGCCTGGAGATCTCGCAGCCACCGGGAATCGCCTTCTGCGGCTCCCGAACCTCCTGGGACGCAGAGTTCATCCCTCCTGCTCCATCCCACCTGGGCCCAGTTTGCTCCAGTGCTGGCAAACTTGCCTCAGTTTCCCCAGCGGCAGTTCGCAGCCCCCAGCACGGTGGTCTGGGCAAGCCGGGGGGGGGGGGCTCTGCAAAGCCACTTGCTAAGGGGGGGGGAATGCTGGCAGCCCCCCAGGATTTGCTCCCTTTTAAAACAGACTTCCCCTGCCATGAAAGAGCATCATCCCCGGGGGAGACGCTGCTCTGGGAAGGTCCTGGGTGGATCCAAGTGGATTCCTTCCCTCTGCCTCCGGGATGGGGATGGGGATCTGGCTGGGGCAGGGCGAGCGCGGCCAGGAGGGCTCGTCTCCCCCGGGTCCCTCTCTCGCTGCAGCTGGCTGTCAGCGTCGGGAACACCCGCTTTAACGAGATCATGGAGGCCACGCTGCCCACGCAGGACTGCCCCAAGCCCTCGGCCGGCAGCGATATGTGAGTCGGCCGCTGGCCAGGGGCCTTGGGGTGGGCTGGGACGAGGAGGAGGAGGAGGAGGAGGAGTGCGCGGTGCGTGACCTGTCCTTGTCCCCATGCCGCTGCCCATCGGCTCTGAGACAGCCCGGGGATGAGAGATCCTGGTGTCATCGCCTGGATTTTGGTGGGGATCTGCACCTTTTTTGGAGGTTTCCCCCTGATCCCGAGGCTTCAGGAGGAGGCAGGAGCCTAGGGTGCCTCTGGCTGTGGCAGGGACGGGAGGGGGTCTGGTCTCCGTGCCCGTCCGAGCCGATGCCATGCTGCCCTTCCCACAGGGCTGCCCGCAAGGAGTACATCGTGGCCAAGTACATGGAGCGACGCTACGTGCAGAAAAGCGGCCGCGACGACCCCCACCGCCTCTGGGAAGCCATTCGTGCCCGCGACCTCCTGGCCCTGCTCCAGGCCTTCGCCGAGGGGCACGATCTGGCCAAGCCCCTGGCCAGCCCCGAGGGCCAGGTGAGCCCCACGCTGCCGTGGCCACCCTGCTCCCTCTGCCTGGCAGCGTAAATGGATTTTCCCCCTCTGGGTGCCCGTGCTCAGGGTTTTCCCGGCCTTTGGGTGGAGATGTGCCCTTGGGAAGATGAGCATCCTCAGGTCCAGCTTTCTTCTCCCCTCCATCTTGGAGGAGATGAAGCATCCTTGGGTCTAGCTCTCCTCTCCTCTCCCTTCCATCTTGTGGCAGGACCCGGGCGAGCTGGCGCTGCACATGGCCGTGCGCCACGCCGACAGATCGTCCCTTCCTCTGGTAGACTTCATCATCCAGAATGGGTGCGTCCCCAGGTGCTCGCGGTGTCCCCTGCCTGCTCCCCTGCCCGCTCCCCCGCGGGGAGGAGCGTGCACAAGCGCGGGGGACCGATGCTCCTGTGCTCTTGAGCCTTGAATTTCTTGCCGGTGGCTTTGCGCAGGGGGACGCTGGATCGGGTGACGCAGGACGGGAACACGGCTTTGCACTACGGTGCGCTCTACAACCAGCCTA
>NW_008795030.1:364218-364849 GCF_000699145.1 Aptenodytes forsteri
CCCCATCCCCCCAACATGGGGAACCCCAAATTGTCTCTGGGGGGCGTGGAGCAAAGGGGTCCCCACCCTGACCTGGAGTTCCCAAGGGAGTTGATGCTGGCCCTGGGACACAGGAGGGGACAAGGGCAGCCACGGGGGTGCTGGGTTGTCCCTGGAGAAGGTGATGCAGATTATTTGGGGGTGACACCAAGACCCCCTGCAAGTTACCAAATAATATATTTTTTTTCTCTCTTTTTGGAAATTGTGGTGGGATGGGCTCGTTTGAGGGAGGATGGGTGCTGAGGCCCTTCTCCATCAGCATCCAGGGGGCTGTGGGTGGGACCCTGGTCCCTTGGGTCCCACTGGGGAGCCCTCACCCCACTGAGACCTCGTAGGAAGGGGGACAGGGGAGGAAGGCACCAGCAGAGAGGGGGGTGACGCTGTCCCCGCTGTCCCCGGCAGCTCGGAGAGCACCCGCTCGTACCGGCGCATCAGTGGCGTGGTGGGCAAAGCGGGGTCGGCCATGTCCCCTCAGAGCCCCGGTGGCCCCGAGGACCCTGCGCCGAGCAAGGTGCCCCCCGTGCCCATGCCCAGGAGATTTGCTCCGGTAGGTGCCACGACTCAGGGGGGGCGGAATCTCAGAGGGGCTGTG
>NW_008795030.1:365368-366029 GCF_000699145.1 Aptenodytes forsteri
CCCTGCCCCCCCCCCCCCCTCTCTGCACCCCCAGGTTGGCTTCATCGAGGGCGATGGCTCCCGCACTGGTGTCTTCCCAGCCAGCTTCGTCCACCTCTTGCAAGACTGACTGGGTGGCGGTGGCCCCTTTTGTCCCTGTCCCCTCGGCCAGGACCTGAGGCAGCTCCCCACCGGCCAGCGAGGGCTCGGGCACAGCCCCGGGGGCTCGGCAGAGCTGGGCCACGAGGGACACGTGCCCGGGACCCTGGTGTGGGACCGTCCAGCCTGCCTGGACGCTGCCCTCCAAGGGGGCTCGGAGACACCCCCCACCCCGTGGGAAGACCGTCCATGGACGGCGGCTGCAGGGAGCTGAAGGGCTGCCACCCGCCCTGTGGGTACGGCAGAGAACGGACGCGCTCACTACAGCGGTGGGCTGAGGTTTCTGTGCTGGCCCCTGGTGTCCCCTGTTCCCACTGCTTCCCCCGTCCCACCCGTGGGCTCTGCCCATCCCTGGGGCTTTCTTCTCCCCAAGGCCTTGGGGATGGCTGGGGGGCCGTGGAACCCCCCCCTCCCTGGCCTGGGGGGAGCGGGGCTGGGGAGCAGCCGTGTACCCCCCACTTTCTCCTCTACCCCAACTGTGAAGCATTTGGGATGGGCAGGGAAGAGGAAGGGGCTTTTATTG
>NW_008795030.1:366433-368244 GCF_000699145.1 Aptenodytes forsteri
TTTTTTTTTTTTTTTTTTTAAATGTTTTCTGTTTCTGGTTTCTAATAAAGCCATCGTTTTTGTAAGCGCCTGGGTGCGTGTGGGGGGGGGTGCAGCCCCTGCCCCGGGGCTGGCGGTCCCCATCCCAGACGAGGCTGGTGATGTGCCCCGGAGGCTCCCAGGCACCGGGGTCTCCACGACCTCCCTGGGCTTTGGGGGTGTCGCGTGGGGGGAGCACTGTTTTGGGGGAGCTGCGTGTGTGTGTGAGCGTGTAGGTGCACCAGGTTGGGTTTTGGGCAGCCAGGCTGCCGCCGAGCCCTGGCTTTCCTGTGCTTCCCAGCGTTGCATTCACCCCATCCCATGCCCCGTGGGGCCGGGCTGGGGCACGGGCATCCTCCCGCCTGCCGGGTTGGATCCAGCCCAGCAGAGAGCCACCCTACGGCCACCCCTGTCGGGTGGTGGAACAGGGACAAGCAAGGGTGGCACGCTTGCCGTCGCCCACCCGTCCCAACCCCCTGTGCCACTCGAGCCTGGGGACAGCGTCCCCGCCGTGGTGCCCCCCACCCCTGCTGCTGCCCGTCCTGCCGGTGCTTGGGGGGGGGGCTCCTGGCACCCACTGCGGGCTGGCACGCCATGCACCGGCTGCTCTTGGGGGGGCTCGGTAGAGCAAATGCGGGTGCAGCCTCAGCACCTGCCAGGCTGGAGGCCGCGGGAGGTGTTGGGGTGTCATTTGTCATGGCAGCTTGTTCACCCCCCCGGGAACTCGCTGCTGCAGGACACCGGGTTTGGAAAGAGCAATCCTTGCGCCTGCAGAGCTTGCGCCGTGCTGCGTCGCACCCGCGCCCGTCGGGAATCCCTGGCTGAGCCATCCCCGTGGCAAAGCCACGTCCCGGGCCGTCTCCCTGCCAACACCAGGCTCCAGCCCCGTGGCAGGCAGCTCCTCCGGCACTCTGGCACCCCCGGACTCCCCTCCGGTAGGGACGGGCGTGCGTCCCGGTGCACCCCGCCGCGCGCCTCCCCCAGCTCCTGCAATCGTGGCCCTGCCCGGCGCTCTCAGCTATATTTAGCCCTCCCCCGTGCTATTTCGCCTGCCTGGCAGGAGTTTATAACTGGCCGGGACAGCCCCACCTCCTTTCTGCTTTCTCTCCCTTCCCTTCCCTTTCTTTTCCCCTTTTTTCCCCCCCTCTCTTCTCCTTTCCACCCCGGCCGCCGCTTTGCACCCGGCTGCTCTTCCACCCCTGCCCGAACCCCCATGCTGGCAGCGCCGAGCTCTGCCTGCTGCCGGCTTGGTTTTGCTCCACCGGCCACCGAAGCCCGGCGAGCGGCGAGCCGCCGGCATGGGGCCCGCTGAGGAGCTGGTCCGGATTGCCAAGAAATTGGATAAGATGGTGGCCAGGAAGAGCACGGTAAGGCGGCTGAGCCCCTCAGGGCGGGTGTGCACGCGTGTGCAAATTTGCACACGTGCATGTTTGCACGTGTGTGCGTGTTTGCATGCATGTGCGTGTTTGCATGCATGTGCATGTTTACACACATGTGCATGCATGTTTGGGCGTCGCAGCGTGGCTCGGGACAGGGGAGGGAGGGAAAGGGGGGGGTTTTGCTCTGCACCCCCCTTCCTGTTGCTCGCTGTCCCGGAGGGGCTGAGCGGGTGCAGGGGGTGCTGAGCACCCACAGGTGCCACCAGCACCCCGGGGTGCTGCCCACGCCGCTCCAGCCCAGCCTCGTGACGTCGGAGCCCAGCACCTGGGGGTATTTTATTTTGCCTCCAATTTGGGGCTCTCCTGCACCCCATCACTCCTGGCTGTTGGCATCTGGGGGCAAGGGGGTTCTGT
>NW_008795030.1:368745-369721 GCF_000699145.1 Aptenodytes forsteri
TCCCCTCCGGGAATTACCGGGATTGACCCTGCCCAGCCCTCCTGCTCCATACCCCCCTGCCTGCGCTTCGGGGAGGGGGGACAGAGTCAGGGTCTGGCCGCAGCGTGGGGATGTCCCCTGCACCCATCATTTGCGGAGGACACGTGCCGGGAGGGCCCGATCCAGCCGCTCATGGTGGGATGGGGGTCCAACCCGGCGGGGGGCTGTGTCCCCTGCTGGGGGGGATACCTGCGAGCTGGCGTCTGCTCCTGCGGCTCTAAAAATACCAGGGAGGAGGAGGAGGAGGAGGAGAAGGAGCAGGGCTTCATGTTGGGACTATGTTTAGCTCTGCAGCCGCTGTGTGCCCGGGGGTCAGGCTGAAACCCCGGGGGTGCATGTCCCACGCACCCTCGCACCCCTGCGTTGGGGACACTCGGGTGTCCCCCAGCCGTCCCCAGCTCCCGGCAGCCCGGCGTTTCCTTACAGAGGGGTTTTCCCGAGCTTTAAAGGAAGCTCCTGCTTCCCAGCTGGGAGATGTGACCCTGCACCGGGATGATCCGTCAGGATTTGGGTTTGGGATTTTTCTAGGAGCGCATCGCTGCAGAGGGTCAGGCGGTCCCCAGGGACCGGCCCAGGGCTGCTTTGTGTCCCCTTGGGCTGCCCTCCCCAGCGCTGCCTGGTGCCAGCGAGAGGAAAGGGGGGATGCGGGCTGCCTCGGCATGGCCCCCCCCCCATTTCTCTTTGGCTCCTCAAGGGCCCCTGTGGCCTCTCCCCCCCTCCTCTAGGAAGGGGTGCTGGATCTGCTCAAGTCCCTCACCGGCTACACCATGACCATCCAGCTGCTGCAGGTGAGGGGGTCTGGGTGGGGGGGGCAGCAGTTGCTGGTGGCGGGGACACCCCATGGGGTGGCTCGTCCTGTCCCCCCCGTGCCAGCCGGCACATCCCTAAGGACACGTCGCTGCCGTGTGTCCCCAGACCACGCGGATCGGGGTGGCTG
>NW_008795030.1:370093-373698 GCF_000699145.1 Aptenodytes forsteri
TCCCCCAGCCATCCCCCCCACACCCCCTGGGATTCAGCTCCCCAGGTGCCCTGTGCTGGTTTGGGTCGTGCCTGTGACGCCCAAATCCTTCCCCTAGAGTCCACCACCCCGAAGAAGGAGAAGGACGTGGATGGGAAGAAGGAGAAGGACACGGACGGGGAGAAGGAGAAGAAGGAGAAGGGGCTGGATTTTCCCAGCTGCCCCAACGAAGGGGTGAAGCACCCCAAGAGCCGGGCTGAGAAGCACAGGGAGAAGCACAAGGAGAGGTGGGGGCTCCTGCCCCGCTGTCAGGGGGCACCAGCCACATGGCCAAGGCATCGGTGGGGCCGATACAAGACCACCCTCTGCTCGCTCCTTACCAGTTGTTTGGTTTCTCCGTCCCTGCCTGTCCCTGGGTGCCGGCAGCGCCGCCGGAGAACCAAAGGGCAGCTGCCTGCAGCTGTGGCAGCACCAGGGCAGCTTTCGGAGAAGGGAGGAAGAAATGGCTTTTTTGGTTTTCCCCCCCTTCTCTAGAGCTATTTATTCCCTGGGCGAGGGCTGTTTTGGACGGTGCTCGTCTGACCCTGCCCTGCTCTCTCTGTCCCTAGGAAGCCCAGCAAGTCCGGCTCTCGTGCCTCCACCCCCCGGGGCCACCCTGCCGACTCCGTCCCGGAGAGGTACCCGCCAAAGGGCACACCGAGCCTCGCGCCAGGCTCTGCCGGCCACTGCCAGCCCCGGGGGAGGCTTTGCCGGCAGCCTGGGGGCTGGTGGGGCTCGGGGATGACTTGTCTGGGGATGGGGCGTGCAGATGGGCAGGCAGGATCCGGCTCACCAGATCACAGCGGGGGATGCTGGGGCCAGGCTCACTGAGAGCATCTCTCCCTTCCTTTGGGATTCTGCGGTGAAGAGAGTCCAGCGATGGCCGGAGCCCCACTGCGTCCTCGAAGAAGTCACCTCCAGACAGCAAGAAAGAGAGGTGGGTGCCTGGGCTGGATGGGGATGGGAGAGGTCGGACCCCAGCCCCTTGCCAGGCTGTGGATGGGGGTCTGGACCCATCGCCTGGTCCCTATCGCTGCCTTCTGTCATGGGGCTCATCCTGCCAGGAGAGACTCTGCCGACTTGAGGTCTTCCACCACCTCGGCCGTCTCCTCCTCTTCCTCCCCGCAGAAGAGACCGTCAGGGGAGAGGTAAGGAGGGGGCATCCCCAGGCAGCCTGGGGATGCTTTGGGGATCCCCTTTGGGGATGCTCTGACCATGGGACCCACGTCTGGGGTGGGTAGAGATGGCTGGGAGCCCTGATCCTGCCACGGGCACCGGGACATTCCCCATGATGAGCAAATCCTCCCCCCCCCGGGAGATTCCTGTTGGCTTCCAAGTGCTTGCAATTGATGTGCTGGTGCCTGAGGTCCTGCCACCGGTCCCTGCCCCCTGTCCTGCCTGCCCCGTCTCTGGTGTCATCCCCACTGTCCCCGCCCCATCCCACCCCCAGGAGAGCCTCTGTGGGCAGCAGCCCCTTGCCAGCTTCCACCGCCTCCCAGAGAAACTCCAGTGACGGCAAGGAGGAAAGGTAGGAGAGACCCGTTCCCCCCTGGGGCCCAGGACCCCGGCACCTGCCTGCCCTCGTGCCCCCGCAGGGCCAACAGCAGCAAGGCCAAACCGGAGCGGAGGCGGACCCCCACCAGCCCCCCCTTCTCACCCAGCCCCTGCCTCCTGGCCCCCTGCTATCTCACGGGGGACTCGGTGCGGGACAAGTGCATCGAGATGCTGACGGCCGCCCTCCGCATGGACGGTGAGTGGGTCTGGGGGGTGCTGGAGCCGGGAGGGGTGCTGGACCTGGGGGACGCTGGAGCTGCGGGGGGCGGGTGCAGGAGCTGGCTGCCCTTGGCAAGCAGGCAGCTTTAAGCCCTAGTTTCATCGCACGTGGCAAAACAGGGAGGAAAGAAGCATCCAAGCCTGCGTTGAGCCGTGGGGGGGGTCACAGCATTGCCCCGGCCGAGCCCTCCCGAGTGGGTTATTCAAAGGGGCAGCAGGTAACCCATCATCTCCCTAAACTACTGGCCCAAACTGGGCTGTTTCTCCTATGGGCTAGCCCTAAGAGAAGCAACCCTACAATAACAAGCCAGGCTCTGCGTCCTGGGGCACCCACAGCCCTGCGACAAGCAAACTCACTCTGGACTTGCAAATAAACTGCAGCTATAGCTCAGTGTTTAGCCCCAAAATGAAAGAAAAGGAGATTGGTAGGGTCTCCCATAAGGGGTTGGATGTGGGGATGGGGTCTTTGTAAGGTTCAAGATGGGTAAAAATAGTTTTTTAGAGATGGGGTGCGTGGGACAAGTTGAGTGGGAGAAGTGAGATTTTTTTTTTCCGGGGTTTCTCGGTGCACGGTGAGACCCGGCTGGTTTCACACCCGAAAGTCACCCCTCGGCCTCTCTGCCCTTCAGACGACTACAAGGAGTTCGGTGTCAACTGTGAGAAGATGGCATCGGAGATCGAAGACCATATCCTTTGGGGGGGACTGGGGGTCCCCAGGCTCCGTCTGCTGGGGGACACACACGTGGGCTCAGGACCGACAGCGGGGACAAGGACAGAGGGTGGCGGGGACAAGGACAGCAGGTGATGGGCTCTGCTGTCCCCGTTGCCTGCAGAGGGAGCCCAGACCCTGGTTAGAGGCTGATGCTGATGCTGAGCAGAGCATCCCCTGGGCACCTGCCTTAGTCTGAGGGTCTGTGCGTCCCCCCCAAACCCCTCTGCTCAGGGACCTGCCTTCGTCCCTGGGGAAATAAAACCCTCTTCTTTGAGCCTGCTGCGGGTGCCGGTGTCTCTTGCCGACTCCGGTCCATCGCAGTGCCCAGGCTGTGCCACGCTGGCAGGGATGGAGCCACCTCCATTCACACCCAACTCAAGGTTTGGGGGCCTTCTGGCAGCCCCCCGAGACTGAGACCAGCCCCAAGGTGGTTTCCCCTCCTGGGTACGATTTTTGGTGCATCCCAAACTCTCTGCCCGCGTGTGCCTGCGGCCTCACAGGACCCCGAAGCTGCCACCTCAGCCTGTCTGCCTGCATCCGTGCAGGCAGCCGGCGGCTTTTTGGCCAGCCTGGGAGGAGGAGAACAGGCTGAGTCCTCTGCACCATGAACTCAGGTCCCAGCACAGGGCTTGGTGACGGTCCCTGTGCCCTGACAGCCTTTGGGTGTCACAGCAGGGAAATGCAAAGTTGTTTTCCTCCCCACATCCCAAGCCATGCTTCATCCTACTGAACCCAAGGAGGGGGAGATCCCTCACACGTGGTCCCCCAGGGAGCAAAGCCCTGTTGAGATCGGCCACCTCCACATGCACGTGGGCACTGGCCCCGGTGACAATCAGCACCACCGAGCCCAGAGCAGCAGCCGGGTGCCCACGGGGCTGGCATCCCCCCAGCTTGCCCCTTTGATTCCTTGACGGACCCCACATATCTTCCAGGAGCTGAAGAGCACGGATATGAAGTATCGCAACCGGGTGCGGAGCAGGATCAGCAACCTGAAGGACCCCAAGAACCCCAGCCTGCGGAGGAACGTGCTGTGTGGGGCCATCCTGCCCAGCCTCATCGCTCGCATGACCGCCGAGGTGGGGAGCAGGGGGGGGGGCACGGG
>NW_008795030.1:373932-378444 GCF_000699145.1 Aptenodytes forsteri
CCTCTGGGGGGGGGGGTGGTGTGAGACACCCCCCTGCCCTGCCTCTGCTCTTGGAAGCTGTGTTGGTGCCCAAGGGTTGGCTGGGTGTTGGCTTGGTGGTGTCCATACTGGGCTTGTCCCGGAATCTTCCCATCCCACCCTGGTGCTGGCTGGGGGTACGGGGAGCGTCAGGCACAGGGAGAAAGCAGGGGGCACTGCCTGGTCCCCCCAGAGCCCTGCAGCCCCCCAGCCCATCGCAGAGCCGGGTGTGGGATGTCACACTGGCAGGAATCAGGCTTGAGGGTCTCCATTTCTCCTCCTCAACCGGGGTCACCAAATCGGGCTCCTGGGAGCCCAGCTCCCTCCGCGGGGAGCCAGGTCCCTGCAGGCAGCAGTTTCGGTTTGAGGATGGGGTGATTTTCTTCATCTGGATGGGTCTGAGCCCTCCAGCGAGCACAGAGAGCAGGATCAGTCCTGGTCCTGGAGAGGATGGGAAGGGTGATGGACCACGGCGGCTTGCACCCTGTGCCGGCTTGGCTGTGAGCCCCCGGGCAGAGCCGCGGCAGGGCTGACCCTGCCGGGCCGATGCCGGTGGCAGGAGATGGCCAGCGATGAGCTGAAGGAGCTGAGGAACGCCATGACCCAGGAGGCCATCCGGGAGCACCAGATGGCCAAGACGGGTGGCACCGTCACCGACCTCTTCCAGTGTGGCAAGTGCAAGAAGAAGAACTGCACGTACAACCAGGTCAGCCCTGCAAAGCCCCCGGGGCTCCCCCCTGTCCCCAGGGGACCCCGATTCAGGGAACGCCGGAGGGATCTCCCCTGACCTGGCCACCCACTCCCTTCCAGGTGCAGACGCGCAGCGCCGACGAGCCCATGACGACATTCGTGCTGTGCAACGAATGCGGGAATCGCTGGAAGGTCTGTGCCCAGCAAGGGGGGCTCCGGGTGCCCCAGCCCTTCCCCGGCCTCGGGGGGGTGGCAGAGACCCCCGAAACGGTGCCGGGAGGCGGGGTGAGGGCTCACCACCCACCCCCGGCTCTGCTTCTCCTGCAGTTCTGCTGACGGCGCCCGGCGATGGGGCTGGAGGGGACGCGGTGCGAGATGGGATGCTGTGACGGCCACATCGGGCAGCCGGGGTAGGGAGGGAGGGTGACGGGACGGCGCCGGTCCCTGCATCCCGGCTCCCTGTTTCCTTGCACCGGGCTCCCTTGAACATCCCGGGGAGCCGGGCTACGGCAACAGGCGGGTTTGCTCGGGAAGACCCTGGTGAATTCGAGCGGTTCCTCCCTGTAAATACCTTTGCTTGGGGTGCGCTGGGAGTCCACTGAGAACAGACACATCCCTGGAAAGGGAGCCTGGTCTGACCTGGGCAGCTTGCCCTTCCCTGGGGGAAAGCTGGACTTGGATGATTTGGGGGGCAGGAGGGACGTTGCCCTGTGGATGTGGGGCTGTGCCACTGTCCTGGGGGCCGGGGGTGGGAAGGGGGCCAGGTTTTACCCCCAAACACCTTCTTCACCTAAGTGCACAGAGTGGGAGGACACGGAGGGAGACAGGGTGGTTGCAGGGTGGCTGGATGCCGGAGGGATCTGTGACACATGGACTTGGCTCAAGGGAACTGTGTCCCCGGGAAAGAAGAAGGGGTGAGGGGGAGAGGAGTGGGAAAAACCCTCCAGCTAGAGCAATAAAGGTGTGAACTGTCTCTGCGGCACAGACTGCTTTCTGAAGCGGGGTTGGGACCTGTGCCTTGGTTTGCACCCCCCAGCTTGAGCCTCGTGGTCCACCAAGAGCCCCCCAGCCAGCTCCAGCATGTCTTGAATCCACCAGCCCCCAGCTTGGGAGGTAACGGTGGCTTGATGCCCATCCATCACCTGCCTGATGATTAAAGACCTTTAATTCAGGCCGGAGCGGCTCCCCGGCTGGGTCTGGATGCTGAAGGCTGGCCCATGGCAGGGCAGCACCTCCACCGACAGCTGGGAGGGTTTTCCAGGGAAAGGGCATCGGGGACTGGCCGGGAAATGCACCTTTGGCTACAGGAGGTGCGGGACGGAGCCTCGTGGCACCGAGCCCGTCCCTCGCCGCCACCAGCCTCTCCCAGCGGCTCCGTTCGGAGGCAGCGAGACGTAATGGGGACGCAGGTAAGGTCACGGTGACCATGGGTGACCATGGACGGGGGATGAGGGTGCCGCTCCCGCGCCTGCGTGAGCCGACGAGGAGGACGGTGGAGCTGTTGGATTAACAGATCGTTAATTTTTTAATCCCGGGCTGAGGTGTGAATTTTTCCCCAGGCAGAGCTCAAGGCAGTTTGCACCCAGATTTGGGTGCTAGCCCCCCAGTTTCTGGGGGTCCCAGCAGCCAAGGGAAGGGTCAGACACCCCTGAGAGTGCACTTCGGGCTTCGGTGCTCATCAGCACGCCAAAGTCATTAATAAGCCTCCGAGGCAATTATTTACACTTGCAAAGTGCGTGTGGCTGCAATTAAGGCACATAGTGGATTGTGGGGGATGAATAAAACATCAGCGTGACCTTGTGCGGCGGCGAGCAGCGCAAGGGGAGCACGGGACGGGCAGCACCGTGCCAGCAGCGTGCAGGACCAGGGCTCACGTGCTGTCCCCGGGGTGCAATGGGGCATACTTGGGTGGGACAAGCCCGAGGCGGGGGGTTTGGACCGATATTTTTGTGCAGTCCAGTTCAGCAAAGGTGTCTGAGCAATACCGGAGGGAGCCTGGCCCCAAACACTTTGTGATGGAGCTCCTGGCGTCCCTATGTGTCCGTCTGTCCCACAGGGGACATGTCCCCAGGGGAAATGTCACCCCATGCACCCACCCTCCCCCCCCAGGTCCCCTGAGAAATCCCAGAGGCGGAAAGGGAGCAGGGAAGGCAAAACGGAGAGCTGGGCGCTGCCGGAGGCTCCCCCACCATCCATGCAAGGGTCCCCCGCCCAGGGAGGGTTTTCCCACCCACCTGGGGCCAGGGCAGCTCCTGGCCCTGAAGGATGCTCTGGTCTCTGGATGGGGATACAGGATCCGGCCCCCTGCGGCACGGTGGGCGGTTGTCACTGGGGCAGGGGAGAGCGAGGGACTCTCTGGCATCCAGCTGTTTCCAGGGGTTGAAACGGGCTCTGGATGGCTCTTGGGGACAGTTCCCAAGGCTGAGCCTCTGACCCGCTCCACGGGGAGGGCACAAACACGTATGTGTGTGTGTGTGTGTTACAAAAACACAGTTCCCACATTTCCAGTCCCCAAACTGGGATCGCTGACGGCATTCGGGGTCTGGCTGAGCCCCCCCGGGAGATCCCACCGTCCCCTCCCCAGCCGTCAGCCCCGTAGGTGCCGTGTCCTCGGGGCTTTCCTCTCTCTCCTCCCAAGGTGACCGTCCCCTCCTCCCCTCTGCATCCCCCAGCCTGGCGAGGAATAAGTGCAGGCAAGAAACCCGGCAGCTGCCTGTCTTGCCAGCACTCAGCCCGGGAGCTCTCTCTTGAACTTTAGGGGAAGTGGGCACTTCAATTCTGATTTTTCATCAGCGCTCGAGAGGCGTAGCCATGGCTTCAAACAGCAAATGCTAATGCTGGTTCCCTCCCCTGCCCTTCTTTTGCCTGCACAGCCTCTGCGGGCAGGGAGGCTCAGACAAGAGCCCTCAGGAGCTCTGGGGCTCTGTCACGGCCCTGGGCTGAGCCGAGCCCTCGGGAGCAGGTGGCCCAGCTCCGCCTGGGGCTGTTCCTGAGCTTGCAATGATGGCGAGGCCCGTACGGGCCCTGCTAGGGGGTTGCTTTGCACCCCCCCGGGGCTCCAGGTTTTAGATGCTCCGAAGCTTCATAGAATCATAGAATCATAGAATCATTGAGGTTGGAAAAGACCTCTAAGATCATCGAGTCCAACCGTCAACCCAACACCACCATGTCCTAAACCATGTCCCTAAGCGCCTCATCTACTCGTCTTTTAAATACTTCCAGGGATGGGGACTCCACCACCTCCCTGGGCAGCCTGTTCCAATGTTTAACCACTCTTTCAGTAAAGACATTTTTCCTCATGTCCAATCTAAACCTCCCCTGGCACAACTTGAGGCCGTTTCCTCTCGTCCTATCGCTTGTTCCTTGGGAGAAGAGACCGACCCCACCTCGCTACAACCTCCTTTCAGGGAGTTGTAGAGAGCGATGAGGTCTCCCCTCAGCCTCCTTTTCTCCAGGCTAAACAACCCCAGTTCCCTCAGCCGCAGCGGAGGCTGGTGCCTCGTCCTGCCTGTCCCTGCCTTGCCCTGCACGAGATGCTAAATTCTCGATGTGAGGGAGGTGTTATTTTCAGCCTACAGCCTGCAATGCTTTAAACAACCCTGTGGCGTGCTCCTCCCCGGCCAGGTCCCCCATGCCACGGCGGGGGGGGGGGGAGGCCACCACCGGGTGCCACCAGACCCCGTCCCTTCCCCATGGCCTGCCCTGAGCCACCCCCAGGGGACACGTCTGTCCCGTAGGTGCAGAATCCAGCACGCAGATACCTGAGCATCCACATTTTGCTTTGCAATCCTGGCTTGCCCAGGG
>NW_008795030.1:378972-380997 GCF_000699145.1 Aptenodytes forsteri
GCGGGTGCCCGTGCCCCCCCCCCCCCCCCCCCCCCCCAGCCCTGGGCAGCGGGACCCCCCTCAGCACCGAGGAGGGGTTGAGCCCCTCTGGACCCTCTCTGGGGTGATGCCGTGGCTGCACGAGGAGGCTGGCATTGTTTTGGGGGCTACTTCTGGCCCATGGGAGAATCTCCCAGGCCGGATCTAGCCGATCTCCGGATCTGCCAATTAAGCCCAATCCTGGGCATGTCCTGGGCTGCGGCATCGCAATCTAGTGCGTGTCAGGATGGCGGAGCACATGTCCCTCACCAGCAAAGCCTGGCACTGCTGGGGTATCATCTGGGGTGAGGAATCGGGAGGGGGTGATGGGGAACAGCGGGGCTCACACCGATGTCTCGCTAAGCCCTGGGCTGGGGCATCGGGTGCGGTGCTGAGCACGGGGTGCTGGGCTCACCCTGCACCATCAAGGGCTTGCAGACGGGCCCTGGACCAGGGACGTGGCAGAGCCCTTGACTCAAGGATGCGCCCAAAGGGCTGTGTTCGACGGGAGTCCGACCCTCGTTAGGGCTGCCCCACAATTAGCCATCAGGTCCCGCCGTCCCCCGAGCCACCCCGCCGGCTCGCGTGCCTTGCAGCGGCTGGAAACCCAAGTGATATTTATCCGTGGCTTCACCAGCTGTTTTGTTTTCCCTCTCCTTAAAGGTCAGGAGGCTCTGCCTGATGTTCCCGCTGCGGAGCCACGGGGATTGCCCTCTCTGGTCCCCCCGCACCGGGGCAGAGCAGCTTGTCCAAGTGACAGCCTTACTCCTCATCCAGCATCATGGGAGCCGTTCATGCACCCAGCTTTTAGCCTTGTGGTATAATCCTGCTTCGTCCTCCTTCACTTCGGGGCCGCTCGAATTTGCGGTGGGGGAAGAAAATGTGCATTAAATGGATTAAACTGACCCCCCCCACTTGCTCCAGGCTCAGGGGGATGAGCTGGAGAGGTGCCCAAAGAGAGGATTCGCCTTCAAAAATGAGAGCAGCGTGCCAAAGCGCGCTGCGAGGGCAGAGGGAAAACCTGAGACAGCATCGGCAGCCTCTGCGATAAAAGCCGGGGGATACACAAGGTGAAGAACAGACCCCAAACCCCTCATTCCCAGCTGCCCCGAGTCCCCATTTGCAGGGATGGCCCTTCCTCTCCCAAGGGAACACCCACCCTTCTTGTAGCCAGAAGGACTCACAGATGTTATTTCCACACCTCCGGCTCCTCGCTTGGTGCTAATGTCCCAGCTCTTTGGCAGGGCTGGGCAGATTCCCCCCTGCCCTTCCCCGTGTGGAGGTGCTCACTTCGTAAGCTGAGCAATCAATAGGTAATTACCGCCAGGCACAGGCGCCCGCTGCCTTCCCCAGACCTCAAAAACCACATGCAATATTTATCTGCCCAACAGGCGCGGGCTCACGGCGTGACGGGATTCGGGGGAAAACTGCCGCGGCTCCGCCCGGCGCAGAGCCACATCGCTCCCGCCTTCGCAGCGGGGCTGCTCCGACGGGTGACATCCCCGAGGTGATGCTCGGCATGGTGGGGACCATGCCCGGGGTGGGGGACAGGGGAAGGGGCCAGCCCTGCTCAGGGACTGAGCTGATTTGCTTTAAAAAGCAGGAAAGGGCAGCGCAGGAAAAGGCAGCGCTGGGGTTGTTTGAGGGGGAGGGCAGGAATGATGCTGAGGGTGCTGAGCAGGGTGGGGGGGAGCCCAAAAACCTCCCCGTGCCCCGGTGAGCTGGGAAAGGCACCCGCCGTGCCCCCCAATACATCAGAGCATTGCTGAGCTCGGGGACGCCAACAGCTATTCCCCGAATCCCAAAGGAGCTGCTCAACAGCCCCAAAGCTGAGCAGACCCGGCTCCAGCCTGGGACTTGATGCTAGATGAAAGCAAGAGCTGTAGAGGCCCTAAATTTTTTAGGGGGACCACATCTGCTGCATCTCCTTCGAGCCGTGGCTCAGTCGGGGCCTTTCAGCTGCTCTGCTGATGGGCTTTTTTTTTTTTTTTCCTTTGGCTTTTTTTT
>NW_008795030.1:381907-388590 GCF_000699145.1 Aptenodytes forsteri
CTGATGGGTTTTTTTTTTTTTTCCTTTGGCTTTTTGTTTTAATTAAACCCTAAAGCTCCGGTTTTCCCGAGCGCAAGGGGCATGGGAAGACGGGATGTGCGGGGATTTGGGGCTGGATTCCCATGGGTACCGGCCGTCAAAGGATGCGGAGGTGTGGTGGGTCCCTAAATACCTGGAGGAGCCGGGCAGGGGTATACGGGGCAATCACAGCAGGACACCCCAGGCACTGAAAAACACACAAACATCACTAAAATGGGGGGGGGAGGGAATTGCTGAGCCTCCCAGTGCCTGCTCCAGCTCCAGGCTGGGATGCAAACTGAGGAATTTCCTTTCTCCTTCTTTGTTCTGCGGTGATGCGAGTGAATCAGCCGCTTCGGAGCAGCTCCGAAAACAATATGGTGATTGCTCAAGCCAGCCCCGCCGCCCGAGTTGCCTTTCCCCGGCAAAGCCAAAATACTCGGAGCAAAGCCATGGATTTGGCCTGACTGGGTATTTGTTGGGTTTGTTTTTTTTCCCCCTGCAAAACGAGGGGAAAAAAATCAGTTTGTCACCTGCAACGTTTGCAGTCCATCGGAGGGAAATAGTTCATTGCGTTGTAGGGGTGCAATTCCGCAGCGCCCTAAATCATCCCCCAACCTCCCCCCAGGCTTTTTTGGTGATGAAATGCATTCAATGAGCCCAAACTGGACCCAAACCTTTGCTTCTAAAATGAAACATGTTGCATGGAAAATTACAGAATATACTTTTCCTAAAGAAAACCCCATGCCCTTTTGTTTCCTGGCCAAAGAGGTTTGCTGAGTCCGCAGAGCACTTTGATCTCAGCCTTCCTAAAATCACAGCACTTGGCAGAGACGGTTTTCCCCTGCCTTAGCTGAACACGCAGGGGAGGAAGAACTGAGCAAAGATCCCCCATTAAAAGCAAAAAAAACCCCAAAACCCCCACAAAATCAGTCTTTCTTGACGTTCACCTGGAGCCACGCATGCTCTTCCCTCCCGGGGCCAGGATGGAGGAGATGCCAGGGAAAACACCCCAAGAAACGTTACAAAACCACCCCCTGCTCCCCCAGACCACATGAATTCCCATCCCCGCGCTTCCCACATCAGTAAGTTGACCTAAATATTACGGGGGAAAGAAAAATACCACATTGGCTTTTTCGACTGACACTTATTTTTCTCCCTGCCAGGAGCTCTCGGGCACTCGGCAATTAGGAGCGGCAGATTAATCTTTAGTGATATAATGAAGTGCCACGCGGCTTGAGGAAAGGGCTGGCGAGCAGGGGCGGGTTTGTCTCTGAATTAGCGCGGTTTAGGCCAGGTTTGGGTGCGGGCAGAGCACCCAGGGTGAGAGGGTGGTGGGAAAGAGGAGGGGGCTGGGGAGCTCAGCTGGATGTTCAAGGCTCATTCCCGTCCCCTGGTCCTCTGCGTCCCACTGCATGGCCCGGGGAAGGGTTTGCGCTGCAGAAATGATCTTTGCACGCTTTCTAACCCCGGTTTGTTTGTCTGCAACGTCCCCAAAGTATCTTTCCACCCGCTTTGCACCATCCCAGCGTCTCCCAGCCGCACGCAGCCCCTGGCCCATGATTTCCTTGAGCAAAAAGTGCCCCAGGATGGCAGGTTGGGGTTGTGCCCAAGCTCTGGTTCACCCCAGCCACGTTTGTGCCTCCTTTCTCCAAGGTCCCCGCGAGCCCGAAAGCCGAGAGCAGCTGGCACCGAAGGCCACATTCTTCCAACGAGCTGCCTTGTCTTTCCAAAGTGAAAATATAAATAGCTCGTCCTGTAACGAAGTGATTACCCAGGAGCCGTGCCACCACCGCCAGCCGCTCTTAGCAAACCCATTACCCACAGCAGCCAATTTACTCCCGAGTCTGGCAGGGTCAGCAACCGTCAGGGAAGCAAATGCTAATTAATTGCACTCTGCAAAGCAGCCTGGCCGAGCACGGCATGCAATTAGTGAGTTAACTGCAACCGCCGCTGCGCTGGGATTGTGGCTAAAGGGGTGACCGAGCTGCCGTCGGCCGTGCTGGGGAGGGACCCGCTTCAGCTCTGCAGGAATAACTCAGGGTGAGGGCAATAACTTTGTGTCACGCTGCAAACGTGGGTATCGGTGAGGCCGTGGCACTCTGCCTGTGTACGTGCATCCCTTCGGTCCCCGCATCACCCGCCCCGGTCCGGCAACCCATCTCCCATCACGAGCTGTCCCCTCCATCAAGGGGACGTGCTCCCTCTGCCTGGCCGTTCTGTAGGTAAACGTGATATTTCCTTGGGGCAGGAGAGCTGCTCTGAATATAAAAACTCCTGGTGATGGGAGATGTAGAGCCCCGGGAGGAATCATGTACTAATGCCCTTACATTGCTGCCGCGGTGAGTCATCCAGGCCCTCCGAGGATCCCGGCTGCGCTTGGATACGAAGGAAGGTAGAAGCACAAGGCGAGAGGAAAAATCGCTTCGCTCATAAGATATCTTGGCTACAGCAAGGGAAAAAGAAAAAAAAAATGTCCCCTTGCCATCCACCCACAGCTCCGGTCCCAAGGCCGCGGGGAGGAGGGGGTTTCGTGTTTGCTGTTGGGTGGACAAGGAGCGAGGTTCGTTTAGCAGAGAAATGGGAGCACTTAACCCAGGAACATTTCAAGTCATTAATGGAGCACAATTATTAGTGTTTTTCTTCCCCTCCCGGTAGCTGGTATCTCTTTGCGGGCAGGAGGAGGATGGGTCTCTCCACCGGGCTGGTGGGAAAAATCCATCCTGGGGTTGGGAATCAGGTTGGAGCAACACCTTGAAGGTGGTTATGGGCACACGCTGCCTCCCTTCGCCCATGGCAGCATCGCTGCTCCCGCGCTCCCGGTCGCTCAGCCGCATCCGTATGGAGATGTGAATGTTGCTGCCTCGAGGGGGGACGGGAGGGTCCTCAGCTCCCGGGGACCGCGGCCACCCTCAGCCGAGCTTTGCTCCCTGCTGCGCCGTGGGAGATGCACAGCCGCGTTTGCACGGGAAGGGAGAGTTAAAAACCCCAAACAACGATGACAACAGATCCTTTAAATCGACAGCATTTTAGCTAAGCCAACACCTCCGTGCACCAGGGCTGCTTCCCGAGGTGGCTCTGCCTCCGCCGAGCCGGGGAGCAAGAAAGGATTTACACATCAAACGCAACCTCCCCCCCCTCGCCCCCCCCCGCAAACTGCTGCAGCCAAAACCTTGGGAGAGTGAAAAAAGTCTGTTTCCAGCCTGCTTCCCTCTCCCCCGTAAATAAACATCTCCTATCAGCAGAGCGCTTCCTTCAGCCGAAGGCTTTCGTTAGGCATCGGTCATTTAATATTGCTTTTAAATACTTGCGTTCGGCTCTCAGCCGCTTCACCTGGCTCTGAGCGGGGATGCTGGCATTTTGTGTTTAGAAAATATATGTCTATATTTAGATAGTTGGGCAGATAGATATGGAAGAAGAGCTGTTCCAATCATTAAACCACCGCTTTCAATTTTTCCTTATTACTATTCTTTATTTAACCACAGGCTGGGCTGGCCAACCGCTCCCCGGGGACAGGCCAGCTGAGACCTGCAGGTTTGCAGCCCTGAAAGGGTTCTCCAGAAAAAAAACCAACCCCAACCCGATAATCAGAGAAGAAACCTCCCCTGCAAATGTCTTCCCAAGGCTGCGGTGTGTGGGAAGGGGACGGGGACGTGGCCGGAGGGCCGAGGTGGGTGATCCAGAGCTGAGTCTGTCCCCGACTTCGTGCCGGGCTGTGACGGCTTTGGGGAGGAAGAGTGGGAGCGGGTGGGAGGAAGGTCCTGCACATCTCCGAGATGCAGGAGGGAGGGCGAAGGGGGATTTTTGTGCCTTTCAGGAGAAGAAAGAAAATGGAGAGGTGGGGGGAGAGAGAGAAATCGCCTTCTGTGATCAGCTGTCGCAGGTTTTGCAGACCGGAGAGGCTGGAGGAGGGGGAGCTGCCTTTGAAGCTGGGAGAAGCACGAACAGGCGATGGCTGAGCGCAGCAGCCTTCGCTGGCACTGCTCCTCTTCCTCCGGCCCCTGCCTCCTCCCTGCCCTCGCACAGCCCCGGGCCAGCACCGTGGTGCTGGCAGCCCACCCTCGGGATGGCCAAAACACCCGTTCAGGGGTGCCCACCATCCCGCCAGGGCCGGGGCCTCGGCGGTGCGCACATGCCGGGCTCTCACAGCGCCAGGGATTTCCTTCAAGACCCATCACTGATGGGATTCAACTCGTAGTTTAAGCCACCCCAGCTCGGACGTGTCTGGGTATCTCGTCCCTGCTAGTAAAGACCGAAACACGGGCGCCAGCACCCCACGAGGACCCCCCTAGCCCAGTCCTTGCTTCCCACCCCTTTCCCTGACGCTGCTCGCTTTTCCCTGGATAACACCCACTTGCTTCGCTGGGAGCAGCCATTTACTGAATGCCGTGATTTACTCCCTCCCAGCCCATGTCGCTTAATCGTTGCAACCAAGGCCACCCGTTCAAGTGCTTGACCCCCGGCCAGACACCAGCAGCATCAGAGTCATGACCACAGAAGAGCCGTACCGTCCCCCCGGTCTCCGGTGGCTCCCGGTGCCGGCCAACAGACCGGGAACGCCGGCAGCGGCTCTGCCCCACGGCTCGGCATCACTCCCGGCGACGGCGAGGGAAGCAGGTGGCCGTCTTGGAAAAATATGGCATTGGGCAACCACCATCTGTGTCCCTTTGGATGGAGGAGGTGCTGCCCACCCCAGGTGCTCTCCCGAGGGCACCAGGACAAGCCAGGACAGATGGCAGCGGGCATCTGATTTTATCAGGCTGGGAACTGAAGCAAAGCAAAATCCCTAGTGCTGGCAAAGGGCTGGAGGAGGAACCCACCGAGGCAGCCATGGCAGGGGTGGTATTGCCATGAACACCGACATGCATCTTCTGCGGCTCTCTGGTGAGGGTGGGAAGGTTCACCACCTTATTTGAAGCTTTGAGGGCAGGTACTCGCCTCCTGCTCCTCGCCAGGCGCTTGCACACATTCACAGCACCCGGTAAAGGAGGATGGACAAGCGCAACCATGAGAAATAGGGCAAGCCCTCACCTTAAGGCTGTGTTTGACACCCAGTGGGGCTGAAGGGACCAGCACCTTAGACGCGGAGCTTTCCATAAGCTCCGCTGGGAGTTGCGGCTCCCAAGGAAGAGGCTTGGGCACCTCCAAAGCCCCACCCTGCAGCAATTTATTTGAAGGCACAGGTAGGGTTGGCACCTACAGCCAGATGCTTTCAGCCCTCAGCAGCCGTCAGGGAGATGTGCGTGGGTACACAGTGGTCCCTGCGCCCGTGGTGCTCGAGGCACCCCCGGGGCTGAAACGCCTCCTGATGTAGGGAGGGGGGTGTTTCAAAAGAAAACACCCAACCAACAAGTGACGTTGTTGGCTCTTTTGCTGGAGACCCAGTTTGGACAAGCCAGGGATGAGCTGGGTGGAAACCGGGTCACTGGCTGGTGACAAAAGGGCTTTGCTTGGGCTCTGGCCAAGCCTGCGTCCAGCCTGGCTCTGTCCGATCCCAACTCTTGAGCCCTTCAGAGTTTGATCAAAGTGTCAAGGAAAAACCCCGGGCTTTGCTGAGCCTTTTGGAGAGAGCCCTGCCCTGGCAATGAACCAGCCATCACCACCCCTGATGTCCAGGACCGAAGCCAGGCAGGTGAGGGTTGCAGCCTGCTTCCCTGCAGCAAGTCCCTGCCTTCAGGACCCGCTGAGCACCTTTCAAAAACCTCCCAGGATCCTGCCACAAACCCAAGCATCACTCTGGGACCTGCTGCCTGCGAGCCCACACCGCGGTGGGGACACGCTGGTCACCGCCCTGCCCCACGGCCAGGCAGCCACCCTGCCCGGACCAGGCACTTGCTGGGTACGGCGAGCGGGCTCCCAGCTAGCCGGGAAAAGAGCCTTAATCACACATATAAAATACCCTGTAAACCACCAGTGCTCAACCATATGCCATTGCTTCCTTCACCTTCACACCTCTGTGCCCTGCAGGGATCGACTGGCATGAAAGCAAAGTGCCGGTCGGAGCCGGATGCTCCTTCGGCAGCTCCTGATGCTCCAGGTCCGAGCCACCCAAATCTCCATCCTTCAGCCCAAACACAAACCTTAGCCAAACCCTCCTGTGCTTTTCCACCAGGTTTCCACCGAGAGGAGGTTTCCTCTCCTCTCCCAACCCCAAACCAACTCATCCCACGGACATTCGGAGGAGCGTGAACAAGTAGAGGGGAGAACCGAGCTCTGCGCCCGGAGCAAGAGGCACCAAAGCGGTGCCAGGGGAGAGGAGCCGGGCTGCGCCCTGTGATTCGGCACAGAGAGCAGTGGGATTGCAGCTGGGTTAGCGCTGACCTGGATTCACAACATCAAAGACGACACTTGCTTCCTCCCCGGCGGCCCCGGCGCCCTCAGAGGAGGTGAATCAATGGGCTGAACGCCCACATGTCCGTCCTGGCACCGGCACCAGCTCTGCAGTGGATGTGCCGGCGATGGCTCAGCTGTGGGGACCGCAGGTCATGGCAGGAGCATTCCCCCTGCCCCGGGCGCTGTGGCAGTGTATTGGGTTTGTGTGGCGGGGGGTGTGTGTGTGTGTATGTGTGTGTGCTACAGGGGTGGCTTCTGTGAGAAGCTGCTAGAAGCTTCCCCCATGTCCCATAGAGCCAATGCCGCTGGCTCCAAGACGGACCCGCCCCTGG
>NW_008795030.1:389297-395820 GCF_000699145.1 Aptenodytes forsteri
AGCCGGGGAAGAAGGGAGGGGTGGGGGGAAGGTGTTTTAAGATTTAGGTTTTATTTCTCATTGCCCTGCTCTGATTGATGAATTAAACTAATTTCCCCAAGTCGAGTCTGTTTTGCCCGTGACGGTAATTGCTGAGTGATCTCTCCCTGTCCTTATCTCGACCCACGAGCCTTTCGTTGTATTTTCTCTCCCCCCTCCAGCTGAGGAGGGGAGTGATAGAGCGGCTTTGGTGGGCACCCGGCATCCAGCCAGGGTCAACCCACCACAGGCAGGAAGGTAAAAAGCTGCAGAAAAAGTAAATACTTTATACGCTGAGAAAGAAAACTGCCTCCTCCATGACCAGGGCGGTCGAAGGTGGCCCAGGGGGTCTAACCCAGGTCTGGCCTGGGTCTAACCCCTGCCCTGCTGGTACAGCAACAGGCGCCGGCAAATCCCCTGTCAGACCTGCGGGAGACGGACAAATGGACCTTATTCCCTTAGGAAACCCATCCGTAAAACTCCTCCCTGTCCCTTGGTGGTGCAACACGTATGTCTGCACACACGCACATGCACACGGGGCCCTTGTACCTCCAGCACGTCACGATCAAGCCACAGGCACCAGGACACACAGTCCCCGTGTCATGACCAGCCACAAGCACCAGGACACGCGCGTCCCCATGTCCCAGCCTCAAGGGACCTACTCCTTGCCCAGGAAAACCCAGCCCCGGCCCCTTTGGGGAGCCCAGGGCTCACGTTCACACCAATTCCCTCCACCAGCAGCTCAAAGCTTTATTCTTCCATCACAGCTCCGGCTGGGAGCAGCATCCCGCCCTGGATCCCCCCTCCCCAAGACGGTTCATTTACAAGATGACTCACAGGTTGTTAACGCTCCCGAGGCGCATCGGATGGAAAGCAGTGATGCCACCTCCGAGAGCCAGCCAGGGAGGCGGGGGGGGGGGACGGACAGCCCGGGCTCCCAGCTCCCCGAAATCCAGGGAGACGCTGCCAGTTCCCAATCAATGCTCCATTGTCAGCCGAAGGCGGCACTGAGGCGGGGGTGTGTGTGTGTGTGTGTGGGTGTTTGGGGGAAAAGCGGGTGTGAAAATACCTGAATAAGCAACAATCAGGAAAAAAAAAAGAAGCCTCCCATGGAGATTGAGGCCCCCAGGGATGGGGTATGGTGCAGCGTCCTTCGCTGCCAGCACGGCTTGGGGAGGCTGGCGGTGCCCGTGAGCCGTACGCTGGCCCCGTCCCCGCTATGGGGCCAGGCACGAGCTGGGGTGAAGGAAAAGGGTTCAGTAACCCCTCGAATAAAATAATCAGTTTGGAGGCATTTTTCAAGGAAACAGCTGATGCACCCCCCCTGTATTTGTAAGGACCCTCGGTGCACCCAGCCCCGGGTGGGAGCTGGGGGCTCAGGGCAGGCTGGCACCATCACCAGCTCGAGCCCAGCGAGGGGACAGTCTTCCTCGTGTCCCGGGGACACCGAGAACATCCTGGGGACACCGATGGCATCACCCCCATGGGACTCCGCCGACCGCCGGGAGAGGGATGGTTGCCTACAAAATGCCCAGCAGAGATTTCCCATCCGACCTCCCGACCCGGCTCCAACCCCGGCCATCTCGCAGCGTGTCCACCGCTATGCAAATACCCTGCCCTCGGAGACAGCCTCCCTGTGCACAATGCTGAGGAAATAATGCTGCAAAAAACCCCCTCCCTCTCGCCATTCAGCCACGCATAATGGCGAGGCAGAGAAGAATCTCATCTAATTTTAACTCCCCTGACAGACGGGCTTTGTTCTTTCCCAGCAGCTGCCCCGCAAGGTATGAAAACACTCAGATCTGTTGACGTGGGAAAACAAAACACACAAATCAGCCCATTTTCCTCTTCAAGGCCAATTTACCTGGAACTGTCAGTGGAGGGAGGAGAAGCGATGAGCCCCGCGGAGCCGGGGGGAGATGCCTGGACCCGCAGCTTGGTGGGTACCGGTGCGGTTGGGCTGATGCTTGTGGAGCATCTGGTTCGTTCGCTCCCTTTCTTGCAAGCCCCAAAACATCTCAGACCTACAGAAAATAAGGCAATGTTTGCTGCTGCAGTTCCCCAAGGTGTGATTCTGCATGTGCCCCAGGTCATCCTTCTAAACAAGGGGAGCTGGGTGCAAACGGAGCCCCCCCGAAAAAGTGGTTCACCACAAGCTGGGCTCCATCCAGGTGCCTCCGCTGCACTGACCGCTTGGGTTTCTCTCGTTCTCTCAATGAGAGAGACAGAAATCCTCTGAGCACAACCATCCGACCCGCCTGAAGGGGCTGAATTAGGATGGGGTGAATCAGGCCCTGAAGAAGGATAACGGCAGCGCAGGGGGAGCAGGTGGGGTTGGTAAATCCCATCTGGTACATCGGTTATGTAAGGGGACGGACGGACGGACGGACGGACGGACTTCTGTTTGGGCCACGCGTATGGGACCGCTCTCACCACCACGTAACCTGGTCCCTGCCTCTCACTGAGGCTGGTGCTGGCCCCAGCACCCAGCGCCCATCCCCTCCCCAGCACGCTCGAAGGGGAGCCGGGGTCCGCGGGGACCATGCGGCTCCGGCCGCGTGGCAGAGGCACGGTCACACTCGGCGCCGACCTGCCAGCTTCGTTAATCACGGAGGATTCGTTTGGGCACTTCCCCACTGCTTCTTGTGCCTTGTTTTCAATCCAGCTTCCCTGCGGGAGGCCGCAGGCTGGTTACAGCCCGTTTGCTCTCTGGCTCGGGGAGGCGATGGGCCAGGGTCCGTCCCTGTGTGTGTGTGTGGGGGGGTCAGTCAGGACAGGGCACCCTGTCAGCCCTCCCACAGCACCCACAGGCTGCAAACACAACCCTGCTCTTTTTGCACGTGGTTTTCTGGGTGCTGCGGCACCCACCCGGATTTCCAGCCTTGTGGGAGCCTAGATCCCATCTCCAGCTTCCCATCTTTGACCTGGAAAACCCCAGCGGCTCAGCCTCAAGCCGTCCTGGCGAGGCTCCTCCTGCAGCAGAAGGAGCTATTTTAGCTCGCTCTGCTCTGCCCAGGTTGCTGTCTGCCTCGCTTAGCCCAGCTGCCTCCTCGCATGATGATCCCCTCCCCAGCTCCTCTTACGCACCCTGCTATTTTTAGGCTTCGCCTGCAGACCCCACGACGGGTTTGCACCCTTGAGGGCAGACGGCTTCGCCGAGCGGAAGGGAAAGGAGCTGGTGGGCTCGACAGGAGCCGTTGCCTCCCCGTACCACGTTCCTTCCTTCCCCGCAGGAGGGGTTGCGTTTGCTACCAAGCGCAAAGCCATGCAAATGAAGTCCCTCTCTTGGCAGGGTGCAGATGAAACGCTCAGGGAACTCTCCAAGCAGCATCTGATTTTGACTTCTGGTGCTGTGGATTTGTTGAGGGGTTTATTCATTTGCTGCCACAACGGGGTTATTTTGGCTCCTCTTGAGCGCCCGGGCATGCGGTGCTCCGTCGACAAAGAGCCCCACAAAATGCTTTTGTCAAGGGTAAGTGGAAAAGCAGGCAAAGGGATGGAGAAAAAAGGTGCCCGCACACGTGGTGTGTCCCTGCCGGCGGGTACCATCTGGCACCGGTTCATGCCAGGGTGTTAGGAAGGGTCACGGACAGCGATGGGACCAGGATGCAGCAGCCACGGTGGCATTTCAGTCGGTCCCTGCAGGATCGATCGCGGATGCCAAGCCCCAGGTCTGAGTGGTATTTGCTTTAAAAGCAAAACCCTGCACAAATAAAAAAAAACCTGCTTGTGTAGCGTCGGGAGGCGAGAAAGCGGCACATGAACTGCAGTGCAAGCCAGGGAAAGCCCGAGCGTCCGACACTTGGGGCTGCTCGTCCTGCCAAAAGCAACCCTCAGCCCAACTAAAAGCCGTTGCACCCGGCTGCCCCAGTGCCGCTTCTTCAGATTTTGGGCAAAAATCCAGTAAAAAGGGAAGTCAAGCACCGGGGAGGGAGAATAAAAATCGTAGCTTCCCCTCCATGCATCACAGCCCTGAATTGTCACAGGCAGGACTCAAGCTGGCTGCCAAAGTGGAAATTGTATTTATGTATAAATATTTTAGATATATATCTATTTACATATTTATATTTATAAACCTGGCAGAGCTGCCCCGGTGACCTGGCTCCCCGGCTCACACCTCGGCCCCGCGGCCATCGGCACAAGACACAGCCATCCCGGCGTTGCCGGAGCCCCGGTGCGAGGCAGGACCACGGCCAGACAAAGTGAGCGGCACGAACAGAGGCTCAGCGTCCTCCTGAGTTCCCGAAAATCTTTGGGGAGAAATCATCTCCCCCCGTTTCCTCCGCCATTAACCTCCAGAGATTCCCATGGAATTTGACTGGAGTCCTGCCAGAGCAGATTCACAGCTCCTGCCTGTTATTTTTATGGCCATTTTAATTAAAACCAATAAATTCCGGAGGGGAAGAGGGTCTTCCCCTGGTGAAATATGCTTTGTCGACTTTGCAGCCTCTGAGTAAATCAAAACGCCGCTGTTAGCAGCCGTGGCTGTAAATCCCCCCGGATGGATCCCAGCTCGCCGGGCAGATGAGCAACATGAATTTTCCTCCTCGACGGCCTCAGCATCGCTCTCGCCACCCCGATTTGATTTAACTCCTCTTCTGCGCGGGGGCTGTTTGGAGGGGGTGGGAGAGGCAGCGTCCCCCGTTACCCGGGATGTGGAGGAGAAAAATAGAAGCTAAGGCAACGCCGTGGAGAACTTCCTAAGAGGAGCAATCCCCATAGGAGAGGAGGACTCAAGCCAAGATAAAGTGGCACCGGTGAAACTCAGGGCGCAGAGAGAAGTCCCGGCTGCCCGGGCACCCTCGCTCCTGGCTGGGGACTGACCAGCACCAGCGATGGGAGTCAGGACTTGCAGGAGCCATCGCTTCCCTTCGCCTGCTGCATGCATGGTCCTCGGGCTCCGTGCGCCGCAATGGGGCGATGCTCTCCCCTCCGACGGGACCTCCCCGCCTCAGTTTCCCCCATTTTGGAACCTACAGCCGTGGCAGTAGCCCGGCTCAGCAGGTGGAGCAGCAACAACCAAACGCAGGCGGATGAACAGCAAAGCCCTTTAAAGATTTTCCATTTGTTTTATGTATCCGCTGGGTTTATTTTTAACATTCCAGCTGAAAAAAATAAATAAATGCCGGAGCTGAGCTGAGAGGATGTGTTTGCTGGAACCTGCCAGGATAATGAGTTCCTTGCAGATAACCCCTTGGAAAAGGGTCAGTGTGGGGTCTCCGGTCGTGTTGGGAGCCAAGCGAAGGGATGAGCCCTCTTCCAAATTGCTCCTCGGCCACGCTAAAAGCTATTTCACACTCCCCGACCCGGCGTTTCCCTCCCTGAGGGACAGATCAGCAGCTGGACTGCATCAGAGCTGTGTACAGCAGAGACTTGCCACCTTGCTCTGGGCCTGGAAGGCTGTTTTCACCCCGGGAAGGCATTTAAACCCCGTGTCCCAGAAGACACGCACGTGTGGGATGTAGCCCTCTGCCCACCTGGGCTTTCGGTGCCTCCTTGCAAAACCATCACAGGAATGGAAACACCCTCCAGGCAGAGAGGCTGATGCATTGCATGAAGATGCAAAGTGCAGGACCCAAGGCAGATAACGCATTAAAGCCATCCCCATGCTCCCAATTCCTGCCCGTATCCATCCCACCAGCCCGTTGGGATGAAGCCGGGACCGCTGCAACCGAAACCCTCGCTCCGTGACGGCAGAAACCCACCACACGCCGTTGCTGCCTCCTCGGTCAGCGACCCAGGAGCTGTTTACCATGTGAACCATCAGATGAATGAAAAGCTGTTAATTCCCTCCTAGGCGTTTATAAGAGGCTTTTGATGAAATGTCTGGATGCTTCGACAGTGCAGGAGTTTTATGCTGGCAGGGCGCTACGCAGACCGAAACCCCCATCGCCAGGGTTGAACCAGCTGCCGGCCTTTCCTCCATGTCCTGTGTCCCCTGCCCTGTCCCTCCCGAGCCAAAGGCACCCCAAATATTGCAGCAAACCGTCCTCCCTAGCCAAGCCAGCTCTGTCCCAGGGCACGGGCCAGTGACTGAATCCATCCCCAAAGCGAAGAGGCAACAGAGGCACCCCAAAACCAGGTCCCCACAGCCCCCGCATCTGCTGGATCTCCAGGAAAAATAAGGCTCCTGCTTCTCTGCTTTGCAGACCCTGAAAAGGGGAGATCTGCTGGGGGGGGGGGGTGTCGAGTGGTGCCCATGCCCATCTCTGCTGAGCAGACGGTGCTGATGGGTCCGTGTTTGCACTCCCACCCTGCAGCATCCCCCTAAATCCCTCACCCTGCAGCAGCATCCCTCCTACCCCCCCCCCGTCCCTGCGGCAGACTGTGCGGATGGGTCCGTGTTTGCACTCCCACCCTGCAGCATCCCCCTAAATCCCCCTGCAGCAGGATCCCTCCTACCCCCCCCCCAGCATCCCTCCTGAGCCCACCCACCCATTGCTCCCCAAGTCCCTCTTCAGCATCCCCCCCAAACCCCTCACCCCACAGCAACCTCCCCAGATCC
>NW_008795030.1:397257-398249 GCF_000699145.1 Aptenodytes forsteri
CTGGGGGGGGGAGCGTGCATCACGTATGAGATGGCAGCCGGAGCCAGTGTGCACCGGGGATGAGTGTGCACCATGTGCAAGAGGGGAGCCGGCAGCAGAAGCGAGTGTGCCTCAGCACTGGGTGTGCCCCAGGTGTGAGACAGCGGCAGAAGTGAGTGTGCACCAGGGGTGAGGAGGCAGCAGGAGCGAGTGTGCACCAGGACCGAGTGTGTCCCATGTGTGAGACAGCGGCAGAAGTGAGTGTGCACCAGGGGTGAGCGTGCACCGGGTGTGAGACAGCAGCAGGAGCGAGGGTGGGTGCGCACCAGGCGCTTGTGAACGGGGGTCAGCACAGGTGGCACCGAGATGGGTGTAGCCGGTGGGTGTGACGTGCGTGTGAACAGTGTGTGTGCGAGCAGAAATGTGTGTGGAGGATGTCCAGATGCTGTGCGAGAGGAAAAAGCAAAGACTGCGTGTGCACGGAGCAGCATGGGGGGGTGCACGGGAGCC
Source organism: Aptenodytes forsteri (assembly GCF_000699145.1). Lineage (NCBI taxonomy): Eukaryota > Metazoa > Chordata > Aves > Sphenisciformes > Spheniscidae > Aptenodytes > Aptenodytes forsteri. The sequence continues at coordinate 397,747 of NW_008795030.1, forward strand.
GGCGTTTTGGGGGGGAAGCTGGGGGACACACCCCGACCCCAGCAGCCGCGTGTTCCTCGCCCCTGCGTGGGGAGCCGGGGAAAGAGGAGCTGCTGGGCTGGTCACGCTGCGGTTTGGGAGAGGCGAGAGGCTGGCGGGGTATTTATTTCCAACACACAAATGTCACCGCTAAGAGCTGCCCTGGTCACAGGGAGGCTCCCGAGACCCCTGAGGCAGCGACCCGCAGCCGGGGGAGAGGGGCTGGTACCGGTGGGGCTGGTACCGGTGGTGGGGCACCGGTGGTGGGCTCCCACCCACCGGGACTTGAGATGCTCAGAGCACGAATTACCCACCCCAGCCCATTCCCGGCTCCGCCGCGAGCTCGTGTTCGTGCCATCGGCACCTCCCGCAGCCGGCTGACTCCTGCTTTTCTCCTAACAAAGAACAGGAGCCCGCATCGCCCAGCCCCAGCTCACACCACGGCCGAGCTGTCGTCCCCCGTCCCCCCCCCCAGAACGGGGTAC
>NW_008795030.1:398396-399120 GCF_000699145.1 Aptenodytes forsteri
AGGGAGACCTGCTCGCATCCCGGGGGACCCTGAACCCCACTTTTTGGGGGTTCCCCAGCATTGCAGTGGGAAAGCAGGTGCCGGGGCAGGTCCTCGGCTGGCAGAGGCACCTCTGCTGAGGCTTTCCCTGGGCAGGGAGGGCTTCTGCTGAGTCTCTGCACCCCAGGACAAGCAACAGGACCCCAGTGCCCCCCCTTTTGGCAGATGGGGCACAGCGAGACGCTGCTGTACCCAGCCCAGCACTTCTGCTGGGGTGCAAAATTTCCTGTCCATATGAACAGCCTCTTCGTCCGAGTCGCTGGTTGATCCTTTCTGGGTAAGACAGGTTAACGTGGCCAAGGCTGCTGTTGGTATGGGACGATAAAGCCAAGTCCTGCAGACCACAGGACCCCCGCCGGCAGCGGGGGCTGGCAGAGCCCTCCATGGCCCCCAGACCTCACCGGCAGCGAAGGACAGGGCCAGACAGCAGCAGAGGCGGGAGCCGTGCTCGCCATCACACCACTGTCGGCGATGGGGCAGAGGCTTCACCACCTCCAGCCTGGCAGGAGGGAGCAGAGGTCTCACTGCATCCCTGCGCTTCAATTCCCCCCCTGCCCCGCACCGGAGGGGGCTTGTCCTGGGGGGAGTGGGGTGGGGGAGGACAGGATTCACGGGGTTAATCCCAATTCCCATTGCCTCAGGGGCTGCTGTAACCCCAGCTTGGGTCAAAAACAGGGGGGGGGGG
>NW_008795030.1:399163-407574 GCF_000699145.1 Aptenodytes forsteri
CCTTCCCCCCCCACCCCCCCCAGCACTTTCAGTCCGTAGCGATCGTTACAGGAGGTCAGCACAGCCCGGCACCGCCTGCGCACAAAATAAATGCGGTGACTCACTGGGGGGAAGGAAACCAGCCTGAAATGTGCCCACGAGCCGCGCCAGGCTGCCCATCACCCTTGCGCCTGGCTCCCCGCTCTTTGCGTAGCTCTGCTGTGTATTTTTAACCACCCGAGAGGGTGGGCAGATGGGTAGCAGGACGGGGATGTCGCTCGCTGACACTACCTGACACCGGACGGGATTTTTCATCGACTCGAGACAGTTTTGAAAAATCAGCCCTAGACTTGAAAAAGCAAATTAAGGTAATTGTTGCAGAGAACATACGCCACGTACGGTGTCACGGTGAAGGATGAGTGTTATTAGACCCCCTCCAGCTGGTTCTGCTCTTAGAGAAGAGGGAAGGCATTTTAAAGAGAAGGCTTTAATGTGCAAATAACATCCTCCCTATTTACCTCGCTAAGTAACCTAATGTTACCCATGCTTTAGAAAGCCTGACTCTACAGCATCCACAGATCCCATCACCGTGGCTTCTAGCCCCCCATTTTCCGACCCACCAGCTGATGCTGGAATTAAACACATTTCCCAAGGAACGAATAAACGCCGTCCTCCGAGCCCCTGGGACAGGAGGGGCTGCGGACACGCACAGAGCCCAGCACGTGCCTTCGCCCCTTCTTACGTGGCCGAGCCCGCCTGGAGTTTCAGGGGGGTTCATTGGCAGAGTTGCTCCATGTTGGCGGGGTTTAGGCTGGGACTAGTTAGGCTCCACTGGGGTAAACCCATGCCCGTGTGGGATAGGGCTGTGTAATGGGATCAGCTCGAGTTCAGACCTTGTTGATGGGGAGATGCTGGCCATTTGCCTTGTGGCCCTGGGGACATCTCCCAGCGTCACCTCCCGTTGCCCTTGGGCCTGCACGGAGCGCCCGAGCAGCCTGCAAGCAGGGCTGGAGCGCATCCTGCGGGGCTTAGGGACCTCGGGGTCCCTGGGGATGCAGCGCTGAGGATGCTGCAGAGCCTGTGCGTGCCAGGGAGCAGGTACACGCAGGCCCCTGCTCCACAGCCCCCAGCTGAGCTCCCCGAACGGGCACCCGGCACCCCAGAGAGCCGAGCACAGATGAAACCCAAAGGACTCCTTGCCCAGAGCAGCCAAAACCCAGCCGTGTGCCCGGAGGGAGCTCAGCCTCCCCAGCACCCTCCGACAGCAGTGCGGCCGACAGCCCTGACGGCGACCGGCGCTGCAATTACTGCTGCATTGTCAGGAGCTTTTAAAAATACCCCTGGAAGCAATTTGCAGCTGCGAGCTCAGGCTTGCGAGTGCCCACGTCCCCGCAGAGCCCATCAACCCCCCGCCAGCTCCCACACAGGCTGCAAGGGCATCCCTTTGCTGGGCGCCGGGTTTCTTAAGCCAGGCTTTTTAAACCCAAGGCGGTGGCTTTTAGCAGCCTCAGGAGTTTTGCAAGTTGTTTCTTTCACTTCTTTCCCGAGAGGTTTGGAGAGCTAAGGGGTCCCTTACCTGGGAGTCCAGACGCTGGCACTGCTGCTGGAACGCGGAGCCGCCCTGCGCTCGCTCCATCCCCTCAAGCCTCGTCTCTCCGTCAACACCTTCCAGATTGTTTCGTTCAAGTGTGTGACTTCCCAATCAAGGCGCTCGCTTAATTGCGATGGGTTTGGCAGCCCGGGGAGCTCCATCAGCAGAAGCAGCCCGTTCGCTCTGCTGAGGGGGATAAACCTCTTTCCTGGAGCAGCGGCTTCGTCTTGCAGCTCTGGGGGAATCACCAAGATGGACCCCCCCTCACCCTGTGCGGTGGGTTTGACCCTCAGCCCAGTCCTGGAGGGGGCTGAATCCTGCCCCAAAACCCCAACTCCGGAGGATAAATTGAGTCATCCCCATCATCCCAGTCATGCCCATCGCCGCTTTGCCCTCACAGCCCCATCCTGCCCGGGGAGGGGGCTACAGCCCCGGCCGCCCCGGCCCCACCGCCCCCGGCACATCTGGCGGGGGGTTTGGGGAAGTGGAAGTCCAGCACGGCCGAGCACGCCTGGCAGGGCACGGCATGCGTAACTGATTTTTTTTCCACTTTACTCGAAAAACGGAGATCAAAGAAGTGTCAATCTGCCTGAAATGACTGTCTTTTAATCTGGGCGAGCCAAAACCTGGCAATAACACAAATTCTCAGGTTTTTGTTTAACCTGGGATGAAGCTTTTCTAAGAGATGCATTCGCAAAAAAGCTTGGAAAATAACACTAAAGAGAACTGAAAAGGGCTTTTCAAGGAAAAGACATTTTTATGCCGTATTTAAAATAAAAAAAAAAAAAAAGTTCAACTCAAACGTTTCCACCCTTGGGCAAGGGGCTGCCATTTGCAGCCAAGGCGAATGAGAAGGGAGCGCCGCTGGGGCTGGGAGCCGGTCCGAGCTGCTATCTTCTCTCAGAGAGAAATGGTTTTTGCAGCCTCCATCTCCTGGCTCTACCGACAGCGTAACCCGATGGGTCTCTGCCCCTGCCGGCATGCTCTCCTGACCCTGCTGAGATGGAGAAAAGGTTAAAATGAAGGGAATTGTTATTACCGTTGAGCCCAGGAACCTCTTTCCTACACCAACCTGCTCTCCTTGCCTTCAGCCGGGGCAGCAGAGCAACAACCATCTGAGATGGGAGCTACTCAGTCCCCTTGCCCCAATTTATTCCATGTACCCCATCACACGATGGGCTTATTCTATGAGCTGCGCCAGTATCTTTTCATCTGGCAACCAGGGAGTTGTCTCTCCCCCCATGCACCAGGGCCGAATTCAGCCCCCCCCCTCTGTCTAGGACCGAACCCCACCCCGGGGATGCTACAGGCAGGTTTAGCCACGCGCGGAGATGCTTGTGTTCAGACTGACGCTTTTGTTAATTAATTAGGGTGCATCTAAATGAGCTTGGGGCTGCAGAGGATGCTCTGAGCAATGGGGAGCGCATGGGGAGGGTTCGAGCCGCTGGCGTAGCCGTGACCTCAGCCTAGCAAACAATCCAGGGGTGGCCGCAGAGCCTCCACCCTGACCCCACCCCAACGTGTTGCCCTTTGGGGACCCCCGACAGCAGGGATGAGCATCCATTTCAAACCACCCACGCCGTTCAAAGCATCACCTTGAGCAACACCTGCAGGGCTGGATGCTCCGAGGACACGCACCCATCCCCACCGGCCACGGCGCTTACCAGCCCTGGCACCCACCAAATCGATGCCTCATCCCTTCAGGAAGGGTTTTGGCACTCAGGACCGGGCAATTCTCTTACCGTGATGTGACAAGGACCAGAGCTGGCATGCCAGCCACGGACGGCTGCAGCCCTTGCCGAATGCCCCGGGGGAAGCGGCACCGGGCCCCCGAGCCACGTTCCGTGGCCGAGGCAGCCAGGCTTCCCCAAAGGCTCTGGAGCTCCAGCCTGGCTAATTGGGCTGCTTCCAGATGGCCTGTTTCCGGGGGTAATCGATCCAATTTCTGCAAGTAATCTCGACAGGGAAGCAGGCTAGATAATCACAATTTACTGGGTGGAAAATCAGATAAAGGAGGTTTTGAGAGGTAAAGGACATTGTGCAACTGATTCAGGGAAATGGAGTAAATCGATTTAATTGGAGAAGTGACTTCTCTGAAAATGTCTTCAGATTTCCTTTGAATAAAGGCAGCCATGTGAATGAGTGTCACCTCCCTGGTCAGGTAAGGGATAACCGCTTCGGCAGGGTCTGAGCCAGGTTCTGCAGGTGCTGGATAAGGTCCCGTGGTCAGGCACCGGGACTTCAACACACACTAAAACCATGCAGGAACACAAGTACTTTCTCAACGTGCTCCCTGGTCCATCTGGAAAGGTGCTGAGCACATTGGTGCTGCAGAAGGGCACGTCACAAGCACGTACCTTTGCCCACCAAGGGTGATGGCACCTTGCGAGCAGCCAGGGAAAGCCAGGCTGTGCCCCCCTCCTCATCACGTGGAGCGTGCACACACGTACTTGGGCATGGTAAGCCAGCCCTGACCACCTGTAACGGCTCGCTTCTCTGCCGTCCCCAGGTACACCAAGATGAAGACAGCCACCAACATCTACATCTTCAACCTGGCCCTGGCAGACGCGCTGGCCACCAGCACGCTGCCCTTCCAGAGTGCCAAGTACCTGATGGAGACCTGGCCCTTCGGGGAGCTGCTCTGCAAAGTCGTGCTCTCCATTGACTACTACAACATGTTCACCAGTATCTTCACCCTCACCATGATGAGTGTGGACCGCTACGTCGCCGTGTGCCACCCGGTTAAGGCCCTGGACTTCCGCACGCCGGCCAAGGCCAAGATCATCAATGTCGGCATCTGGGTGCTCTCCTCCCTCATTGGGGTGCCCATCATGGCCATGGCGGTCACCAAGTCAAAAGGCAAGTGGCTTCTGGGGAAAGGTCCCCTCCTGTCCCATCTGTCCATCCTGGGGGTGACCTGGCAAACCCAAGCCACCTCGTCCTGTAGCAGGTTTGAGCTCAGTGATGAGCACCCCTCCATGGGACCATAAGCGTGCCCTGCCATGGAAAAATCATCATGGTGTTATTCTTCCATCCTGTCTGCAGAGGTTGCAGACTATCCCAGAAATTGCCCTCCCCCTTCCCCATCTCCAGTCCAGCCAGTGCCTCTCCCCAGCTCCTGGGGTGCAAATCGGGTGCCTGAAAACACTCCCAGTGGTATTGCAAAGTCCCCAACTGGCCCACGCTAAGACCCGCAGCTCCTGTGTGAGGACGCCGGCCCCTGGCTGCTGGGAAAGCTCTGGGCATCTTGAGGAAGTGGACAGGTTTCAGTGTAAGGTGACACAGGGACGTATCCCCCATGGGCGTTGGGAGGAGACAGCGTGGGGATGGCCCAGGAGGCTCTGCAGGGAACAGGTCCCTGGGTCACTGCACCCACTACGTCCCCTCGGCACCCCGCGGGCAGGGGGCTGGTGGCACAAAGCTCCTGGGGAATCTCTGAAAAGAGCTGGCAGGTGGGCATGCGTCTCCTTGTGTTTTTAACAAGCGTGGACATGCCCAACCATAACCGAGCAGAAAGCAGACAGTATTCGTAGCAGACACTCCACCGCTCCCTCTTTGATCGTCCTCTCTCCCACAGACGGGATGGTGCTGTGCACGCTCCAGTTTCCTGATCCTCCCATCTACTGGGACACCGTGACCAAGATCTGCGTCTTCATCTTCGCCTTCATGGTCCCCATCTTGGTCATCACCATCTGCTACGGGCTGATGATCCTTCGCCTGAAGAGCGTCCGCCTCCTCTCAGGCTCCAAGGAGAAAGACCGCAACCTGCGGCGCATCACGCGCATGGTCCTGGTGGTGGTGGCAGCCTTCATCATCTGCTGGACGCCCATTCACATCTTCGTCATCGTCTGGACGCTGGTGGACATAGATAAGAAGAACCCCTACGTGGTGGCCAGCCTGCATTTCTGCATCGCCCTGGGTTATACCAACAGCAGCCTCAACCCCGTCCTTTATGCTTTCCTGGATGAAAATTTCAAGAGGTGCTTCCGAGAGTTTTGCCTGCCTTTCCGAGCCCGCGTGGACCAAAACAGCTTCTCCCGCACCAGAAACACCACGCGGGAGCACGTCTCCACCTGCACCCCTTCTGAAGCCCGCAACAAGCCGGCATGACTAGACGTGGGCAGCCTCCAGCGGGGCTGCCAGGGCCACGGAGGGGACGACCTGCGCTCGGAAGTGACCCAGGTCACCACCACGGAGCTCTAGCAGAGTGGTGGCCCGGGCGCTGCTCGATAACGCCGCTGGGTTTATGTTCAGACTGCCAGCAAGTGACTGCAAAGACTTTTTTCATCCTGGAGAACCGGGGATGGGGGCATCAGGACTCGCCAAGCGATGTAGGGAGAGGACCAAAACAAGAGGCAACCTGGGCAGAGCTGCTCTGCTGCTGCTCCCACCGCGGCCGGGGAGAGCCGGCAGCCCCATACGCCTGACAAGGGCTGTCGCTCTCCAACACGCGGCTGTCGGCAAAGCCCAAGCATCCTGGGACACCATGGTTGCAATGACCACGTGCTTCTCCTCCTGCATGGGCCAAGACGGCATCGCAGTCCGAGGCAAGAGGGGAAACGCTCCCGTGGCAGAAGGGGACTGTGCCGGGAGGTGATGCCACGTCATGGGGCCTCACTCCATTCCCCTCTGAGCTGTGTCCAAAAAACGGCCAGAGACGGGAAGAGAAAACGATGCCGCTTCAGAGACGGTGTTATCAAAGAGATCCAGATCTATAGTAAAAATTTTACTGGAGTCCTTCAAACCGGGACTGGCCCCGGAGGGCAACTTTCTACTGTTAACGTCATTACTGTCTTATTTAGAGACCTCTGACTGCAGCCAGGGCAGCACTCGGCACGGATGTGATGCTGGGAATACGGATACGGCCAGGGGACGGGTGGGGGGACGGAGCAGGGTACGTCCCAAGCTCCCCCCGTGTCCACGTGCCGATGCCAAATTCCCCCAGCATCCATCAGGGTGACGGGGAACCGCTCCTCGCCCGTCTGCCTCCAAAGACATTAAGCCCAAGAAAGATGTCATTAAGGGAGCAATTTGTGGGGACTTGGGGAGTTTCTCACAGTGCTAAAGCAATTAGGATGGACTAACGGGCAGTGCTGCGAGGGCTCTCCCTCCCCTGCCCGTCGGGTGAAGGATGAGCAACAGCACTGCCCAGATTTCCATTAGCAAAGCCAGAAAAGGATAGGATTATTATTATTTTTTTTTAGTAGAAGATGGGAAGAATATCACCATCATTTCCTAATTCCCCAAGCAGGGGAAGCACAAGCGCTCTCTGTGCTGAGAAAGGACCCACAGCCCGCGAGAGGCAGAGATTTTGGGATTTCATGCTCGGCACTCATCTGGACGGAGCAGCCATCCCTCCGAAGAAGCGGCCGAGCTCCAAGGCAGCGCATCCTGCAGGAGCCACCAGCCAGGGACCTCTGGACCGCATTATCTGCCGCTAAACGATGACCGATGGGTCCTCCTGGCTTTCCGCCCCCTGAATCACCCCCGCCAGCCCCGCACCGGCTGCGAGCAGCGTCCGGAAGCCGCGATTTTTCCTTCCTCTCACCTTCCCACCACCGCAGCTGCAGCCGGGAGGTCAAACGGGCCGAGGAGGAGGAGGCACGCAGGGAGCGGTAATAGCATTTAGTGGACAAATTGATGCAGCTGGAGGAAGCAGGCGAGCGCCCGGGTGCACCTGGGGCTCGTGGGCTGGATGGAGAGCCTGGGTTGCATCTCTGGTTTTTCCAGTTGCATCAATTTAGCCAAATAAAGGTCATTACCTCTCCTTACCAGCCCTACCTTTCTCCAGAGCCTGTGGAAACTGCAGCCTCCCCCTTAGGAAGGCAGAGCCGACGAGGCAGCCCAAACCAATTTCTCTTTCAAAGGAACCAAATAGGGTGAAATTGCCCATTTGGATCTCAGATCAATCGCCGCCGAAGCGTGCGAGCGATCCTCCTCGTCTGCCCACACCGTGTTCCCTTGCCCTGAGAAAAAGCCTCTTGCTCGGCGTTGCATCAGCCCGGACATCTCCAGCTCCCACCCAGGGCTCCTCGGGATCCCTTTGCAGGCACGGATGGAGTCTCGGACCGCTGGCAGAGCCGTGCTTGGTCTGCTCATCCCCTGCCGCCGCAAGCCCGGCTGTTCATGGAGGATCGGGTGCGGGAGGGCGAGCAGGATCGGCTCTGGGGCAGGAATTGGGGGAGAACCCCCAGGGTCCCATAAGGCTGAACTTCAGCTCCATGAGAAGAGAAACTAAGGTGTCCAAAAGGAGTTGGAGACCACCCTTCGGCTCTCCACCTCCACCCAACCTGGGGGCAAAACCCTTAGTGCCGTGTGGTGGGAAAGGCTCTTGGTTTGGAGCTGGTTCATGGTGAGGTCCTGGCGATGGTGGGATGTCCCGGCAGGGCTGGATGGCCTTGCAGGGGCGGGATGTCCCACGCTGTGGAGCAGGACATTTTGGGTTTCACTCCAGGCTTCAGCATGAAGCTGAATTCCAGCTTGATATCTCAATTTGGGGGGTAACCCCAAAAATGTGATGACCCAAAATCATCAGTCTCTTTAATCTGCCTTAGCTGGTGCCTCAGTGTCCCCTAGAAATACCGACCCCGTGATGGAGGCTGGTAAAGGCATGAGGAGAGCAGCGTTCCCAACTGCAGCAGCGGTGGCTGCCGAGAGCACAGCGAAGAAACTGGGGGGGACACAGGGGAGGTGAACCCCATCGCCGGTGGATGGGGCATCTCTGCCCCAGCGCAGTCCCTTCGAGGACGCGCCGTCGTGTTGGGGGGGGGACGACCGAGCTGCGAGTGCCGGGGGCTGCGGGTTGGCTTGGGACTCTGCGGGGAGCTCAGCCACCCCGCAA
>NW_008795030.1:407668-407976 GCF_000699145.1 Aptenodytes forsteri
GAGCTGCGAGTGCCGGGGGCTGCGGGTTGGCTTGGGACTCCGCGGGCAGCCTCAGCCACCCGCAAAGCTCAACCACCCCGTTTCCCATCCCCACGGGATCTTTCCATCTGGGGGAACCCTGCCAAATTCCCAGCCTGCTGGGAGATGTGCCCGCAATGGCCTTAAAGCGGGATAAAAGGCTTCAAGTCGTGATTTTTTTGAAACGCAGCCACGCTCGGGCAGAGCTCAGAGCCCGGGACGCAGCGAGGCTCGTGGCTTTTCTTAGCTTAGGTTTTGCTGAATCAAAAAAAAAAAAGACTATTCCTGGG
>NW_008795030.1:408704-409328 GCF_000699145.1 Aptenodytes forsteri
TCGGGGTGGGGGGGGGGCGACCGAGCTGCGAGTGCCGGGGGCTGCGGGTTGGCTTGGGACTCTGCGGGCAGCTCAGCCACCCCGCAAAGCTCAACCACCCCGTTTCCCATCCCCACGGGATCTTTCCATCTGGGGGAACCCTGCCAAATTCCCAGCCTGCTGGGAGATGTGCCCGCAATGGCCTTAAAGCGGGATAAAAGGCTTCAAGTCGTGATTTTTTTGAAACGCAGCCACGCTCGGGCAGAGCTCAGAGCCCGGGACGCAGCGAGGCTCGTGGCTTTTCTTAGCTTAGGTTTTGCTGAATCAAAAAAAAAAAAGACTATTCCTGGGGAAAAGGGGACGCTGATGGCAAACGCCGCACCGGAGCCCTTGCGATGACACAGACCTAGAGCGTCACTCGCCTACAGCAGCATCCCGGCAGGGGCTGAGCCAGCTTCTCCCCGCAACGGCACCCACCCAAAAACCGGTTCCACCCGCCCCTCGTTTGGGCTGGGAAACCGGGGGCGCATCCTGCCCCCGGGGAAACATCGCTGGGAGCTTCTGTCTGCCCACGCAGAGCCGTGCTGCAGCTGGGATGCTCGGGGGGCACTCGCTGTATACTTATATATATATATATGTACATCT
>NW_008795030.1:409405-417710 GCF_000699145.1 Aptenodytes forsteri
TCCTGCCCGAATCTGCCGGGTCTGCAGCACCGACCGGGACCTCGCAAAGTGCTTCAGCCCGTATTTCCAGCTCCAGCCCTCGTGATTTTGGGCTTTCGATGGCATTTCTGTATAGGAACCACGCTTTCTAAAAAAATTAATAAAATAAAATAAGAGATAGCAAGCAGTTCCCAGCTCTCCTTTGACTCTCAGGCACCGAAAATGAGCAGGGTCCCGCTCAGGGCAGCGTTCTGGGGAGTGGTGGGAGAGGAACCACCTCTAAATTCAAGTTTTGAAAACTCTCTTGTACTGGGAAAAACCCACCTTCGTAAAACCCCGAGCCCCTTTAGCTGAGGTTATTTTGCAAGCCCCGGTAACTCAAAGCCTTTGCACTGCACCGACGGCATTCGAGGCGTCCCTCTGCTGCCGGTCGTCAAGATATACTTTTATTTTAATAGCCCAGCAGCTCAAACTCCGGCCCAAATTACATTTGCAATTTAAATGCAAATGAGGATTTAGTGAAAATGCAATGGAAAGGGGTGCTGGAGCCTGTAACTCCGCTCCCGCTTCATGAGACTTTGGATTTTAAAGTATTTATCGCTTCTGCCGTGTCGATTTGTGAAGTGTTTTGTGAGTTCCCGAAGAACGGGAAAACTGTAAAGAGCACGGGGCGGATGTGAAAACCAGATTTCCAGCCTGGGGGTGATTTCCAGCAGGGGCATCGCTGCTCCAGCACCGCTCCGAGACCCCCCCACCTCCATCTTCCGGCGCCCTCGGAAAACGAATCCAGGCGCCGACCCCAGCGATTTCACAGCCCAGTTAAACCAGCCCAGCCCAGCCGAATAATGCAGCAACGTGTGCCAGCGCACGGGAGCTGCCACGCACCTACAAACTATTTCCAGGGACCGTCTGTGCAGTCTAATAACACGTTTGCGACTGCAGAAAACGTTCTTTTCTTTTTTCTTTAATTAATCCACCAAATAATGAACCCTAATGTATCAGGCTTTATTCTTACACGTGTGATTAATTACGAAGCCGCCTGTTTCTTTGTCTGCACCGCAGGTTTAGGCTGACTTTGTAATTGCATTATTATGCATATGGAAATGAGTAAATCTGGCTTTCCTGGTGAGGACACGGGTGATATCTCCCACCGCCCTTGCTCTGGAGCCGCCTGAGGTAGATCCAGGCTCTCAGCCCTGAAGAGACGCTTCTTGACTTACGATTCATCATTTAAAAAGAAAAAAAAAAAAACCCACTATGAATAATTACTAGGGCTTTTTTATTCCCTCCCCCCCCCCTTCATAGTTACAAATTCAGCTTGTGCTGTTTTATTTCATTGCTAAAAGCGGCTGATCCCTGCGCAAGCGGGGCTGGGAGGAACACGCAGAGCCCAGGGACCGGCCGCGGCGGGGGGGGTTGGTGTCCCGTGGGAGCACCGGGGCTCCCGTCCCCCAGCTCTGGAGGGATGTCCTGAGCCGGGTGAGTCGTTTTCTCTATTTTTGGACTGTTAAAGGAGATGAACCAGGACTTCAGGAGTTGCTAAAAGCGGCTGATCCCTGCGCAAGCGGGGCTGGGAGGAACACGCAGAGCCCAGGGACCGGCCGCGGCGGGGGGGGTTGGTGTCCCGTGGGAGCACCGGGGCTCCCGTCCCCCAGCTCTGGAGGGATGTCCTGAGCCGGGTGAGTCGTTTTCTCTATTTTTGGACTGTTAAAGGAGATGAACCAGGACTTCAGGAGTTTTGGGAGGGGGGGGCAGAGAGCTCCACGCGTCGCTGTTTCAGCCCAATTCCCGTCCCCAAGAGACCCAACAGGTTCCTCTGCCAGGAGCCACACCAGACCCTTGCGCACCCCAGTTATACTGGGACATACTGGCCAGGTTCCCGGCCTTCACGCCGAGACTCAGGGAGGCGAGACCGCCCGGTGCAATGACCGAACTCTCTCCTTCGCTTGCAGACCCATCGTTAGAGACCCGCGTGACCCAACACGCCGCAGCAGGCTGGTTAATTAGCCGGCTCCCAAAGCCCAGGGAAAACCACACGGCCCTGCCAGCAGACAACTTGGCAATAATTAAAGCTCGTTTCCTCTTGGAGGCAGGAAAAGGAGGAGAAGAAATCAACTCAGTATCCCCCAAACCCTCCTGAAGACGCAATTCCCTCCCGGCAGATCCTGCAGGAGCATTGCATAGGTAGATTTTTTTTGCATCCAAAAAAGCGACATGTTAAAAAAACAAGGGGAAAAAAAAAAACCCCAAAACCACCCATCGCTCAAACAACACACAAAGTGCTTTTATTCTGGAGACAAAAGAGCCTCACAACACCAGAGCTCATCCTCTAGGATGCTAAAAGCCCAAAATCCCACGTTCCCGTCTTTTCTCTGTAAATTAAAAGCCTTTTACGCACTTGAAATAGCAACAGATGGGGACCGGGAGTGCGGGGTATGAGCTGCCGACTGGGGACGCCCCGGCAATGAGAAAGGGTCTGGCTGCGCTGGCAGTGGAAAACCTCCGTCGTGCACCGAGGCCAGACCCTGGCACAGCCGAGGGTCCCCCCCCAAAGCCCACCACGGGACCCAAATTCCTCCTCCTCATCCCCGAAACGCCACCGCCTCGCTCCACTGGTGCAAAACCTCGTTAATGAGACGTTTCCCTTTCCTCAATTAAGCTGTTTTCCTTCGCCCACCCTCTCCCCCCTGCGCGGGGGCTCATCCTTCCCCCCATTTCCAGCGACTTCCCATTGAAGCGTCACTCCGGCTCCCAAGACAACGCCGGCTGATTCATCAGCTCTGAATATTTTAAACCCTATTGTTCTCCCCAGCCCTGTTTTCCCCTCTTTCTTGACAATACCGACGGGCTCCCTACTCGCGAGGGGATGTTTTCCCCCTCCTGGAAGCGGGACCAGCCCCTCGAGGATGGGTGGATGGGAATGATCCCATCCCATTTGGGAATGATCAGGGTTTTGTTCCCAGCTGCAGGAGATGGGAGGAGGGAATTGCATCAGCTCCTGGCAGGATCCGGCCCCGGGGGGGGACCACGCAGGACGGTACCACCAGCCCAGTCGTGCTCGTGCTGCAAGAAATTGCCCAAACCTGGGGGATGGATGGATGCAAAAACCTGCCCGTGCTAAGGGGATGGGGAGCAACCGGGAGCACTGGGATGGGGGCTCCTGGCTCGCACTGCAGGGAAATTTGGGGAGGAGGCGGAGGTTGGGCAGGACCAGCACGAGCCGACCCGTCCGTAAGGGTGTCCCTGCCCCGAGGACGGTGTTATCCAGAAGGGAAAAACCAGCCCCTTCGCCGAGACGCCGGGCGGGCGTTTGCTCTCAGAGGTTATCGACCGTGCTTGGGAAGCAGAGCCCGGCCACCGCGAGAGGCTCCCAGCTCACCGGCAGCCGAGGCAATATGGGGTGACGGAGCAGGAGGCTTTCGGCAGCGCCGGCAGCCGAGGAAACAAGGAAAAACCCCCTCGGCAGAAGGGAGGAGGAATCCTCTCCATCCGACCGGCCTTTTGCCGTGTGCCCGAAGGTGCTGCACCCCGACGGGGACACCCCGGGTCAGAGGGATGGGAGCTTCTGGGTGCAACCAGAGCAACCGGGCCAGGCTCCCTGGGGAAAAGCCCCTTGCGCCGGCTTTTCTTGGTTCAGTTTTGCATCATGAAACTCTTCCCTGTCCAACGGTAGGACTGAGAAGGAGGGATCGGGAAGAGCTGCCCCGAGCTGATGTTAAGAGAGAAGCTGGGAGCGGAGCTGGACCCACTGGGGACGCCAGCCCCAGGGACCTGCTGCTGAAGGGGTGATGAAGGAGGGGGGAGCCAAACCCCAACCAGCCCCAGGTTTGCACCGGGGAGGTCGCAAAGCAAAACACTTTGCTGCCGCCGGGGCGGTCGCCGGGACGCGGTGCCTCGGCCAGGCTGGTCGGGTCCCTCGGGTCCCTCCCCAGCTGCTCTGCACATCCCCTTCCCCTCCATGCTGCTGGTAACGCCTCGAGGGGCTCCAGCCCTTACCAGGGCGAGTTTTGTCCTTCCTAAAATCGTTTTCCATGGGGTTTTGAACAGGACGTCACCTCTACAGAGTCCTTACCCTCTTTGGCAGGTGTCCACACTGGAATACCACACAGGTAGCCAGGAATTGCACCAAAACCCACACCTCAACCTCCCCAAACCCGGCTTAACCGGCAATTTAACCCATCTGCGTCCAACCCCAACACAGCCGGGGCCGGAGCCGCCTCCTTCCATTCGAGCACCGGGAGCCCTGCAGAGCAAGAAGCTGCTCTTCCAACCCGAGCAGCCACTGTGGCTTGTCAGCATCACCTCAAGGCCGGAGGAGTCCCACGTCTCCCTTCATTAAGTCTCTCTGCATTTCTTAGCTATAAATAGGTCAGCGAGGTTCGAAGCGAGGGGCGCGAAGATGCATTTGCAGAGCCCGGCACAGCCGTCTGCGTCACGGCGGCATCGTGACGATGGGAAGAAGGGTGGCGGAGCAAGTCAGGGTGGGTTTTTCCCTGGAAGGGATGTAAAAATACCAGTGCTGGTTTTGGAAACAAGACATTAACATTGAGCTTGTCGCTGGGAATCAGGCCCAAGACACCGAGCAATTTCCCCATCAGGTATCCAACACGTTCGGTGGAGGAGCATCAAATGGGAGGGCGATGGTCCCCAGGGAGCAGCATTAGCCACGGTATTTGTGGCAGCATTAGCCACTTGCCCATGGCTCAGCCTGTGCTGATGGCGAATTACCGGCTCCATCCTGGGCAATAAAACACTCTCCGTGGGCCCACATCCCAACTTCACCCTTACGTGGAAAAAAACCTGAGCCCTTTGCAAGCCCGGCTCCGCAATCACCAAACACGAACCCGGTCTTTAGTGGGGAAGGAGGTGGGTGCCCGCAGCACCCCCAGCCTCATGCTGGACCCCCACCACGCGCTCTACGCTGAGGCCGTCCCTAACTGTGAAGTCAAAGCTCGTCCTTCCCCAGCCCAAAAGACGCGGGAGCAGCGGAGCCAAAAAGCCGCCGGCAGCCCAAACTGCTCCCGGTACCGACCAACCACCCGCCCAAAGCCCATCACCAGCCGGAGGCTCATTAAGAAACCTGCTCCCTCCCACACTAATTAAGAATGAAGAGACACTGGGGGCTCCGGTCACACCAGGATGTGGCAATTTGCTCCGTCGGTGCCGGTCTCTGCGCCGGAGCACACACACGCTATCGGGCTCAAGCTCCAGCTCCGACAGAGCCGCCACGAGCGCCCAACCTGGGGCAGGGGCATGGCAAGACACCTTCCAGCCGTGCCGGTGGGCTCAGCTGCGCCTCTGGAGGCCCAGATATGCCAGGAATAGGGGTCCCACGGGGCCAGGGAGGGTCACACGGGGACCATCCCTTTTCCCTGCCCCACTTCCCCCCGTCCAGTGGTCCAGCAGTCCCCAGCACCTTCTCCTGCTGCCATCCTGCGGCCGTGTCCCACAACTGCACGCACACACCCGCGTACGGCACCGGACAAGGCTGCGGCCAGGCTGGGACCACGGCAGCACCCCAGGGTGGCCCCGCACCCTTACAAGGCCAGGCGCCCATCTCGACCTGTCCCCAAGTGCCACGGCCACAGAGGACTGGCCCCACACCGCGGCGGCCACAGCGGCCCCTTGCCCAGGGGTGGCAGGAGGCCAGGGGGTCCTCAGTCCGTCCCCATCTCCCCACTGAGCACCGGCCAAAGGATGCTGAGCCTCTGCTCGACCCTGGGCTCCCCTCCCCGGGGCCACCTCAGTGCAGATGCCAGAGCTCAGCTGGCAGCACGGCTCCCGTGGCAGCTCAGGGGCAGGAACGCGGCAGGGTTTATGGAGAAAGGGGGCAGGAGGGGACACATGTGGCCCTTCCGTCCTCAGACATCAGCCCAGAGCACGACCGTGCCCACGGGGGGGCTGCCCACCCCTGCAAACCACGGGGAAACCCCAGGGTTTATCAAAACTCAGTTTATTCCAAATGTTAAAAGATTACAGTTTTTCTCCTCTCTTCCTCAATTAATCAATCAAAATACTTTACATTTTCTTTTAAAAAAAATTCAACCTATTCTGAGCCATTGTACAAGTCCCAGCCCCCCGCCCCGCACACACCCCCCCTGCCGCGGACCCCCTTCTCAGTCCAGGTACCTGGAAGGCAGGACGGAAAGAGAAGATGGGGCAGGCCGAGCGCAGGGAGCGAGACCAGATGGACCGAGACCGGAGGCGATAGGGAGGAAGGAGTCCCGTTGTTTGGAGCGATTTGATGCATAGCTGGGTTTTGGTTCTGTCTTCTCAGCGAGGCCCTAAAGGCAAATGAAGCTCCTTCCTCAGCGAAGGGAAGAGAGAAAATTAAAATAACAAAGTCCCCACCCGTGGGATGGATTTTGTTGGGTTTCTGAAGGCAACGGGAAAGAGCAAGAGCGGCTGGGATTGCCAAAAGCAGTGCTGGAGGCGGCCGCTCCAGGCAGGAGGGAGCAGGGGAACCTCCTCCCGGCCTCGCTGCCTGGGGGATTTTGGCTCAGACCCGTAAGCGGTGATGGGTGGGAGGCTGGAGCCCCCCTTTTCCAGCAGCCACAGCTCTGTGCACAGTGCGGGCCGGGCATCGTCCAGCGGCGTTCCCCCTTGCAGGCTCCCAGCCGCCCGGCGGCAACTCCCCACTGCAGCCACAAGCATCGGGCGTGAGAGGAGAGAGAGCCCCGGGAGCGTTTCTGCGAGAGCTCCCCGGGAGCGTTTCTGCTGGACCGAGATCTCACCCGGAACGAGCCCAGAGGGGTTTGGTGGGTGGCAGCAGACACATCCAAGTTGGAGAGGTAAAAGATGTTTAGGTTAAGTGGATGGGGGAAGCACCCAAAGACTGGGGGAACACGGGGACCTCAGAAAGCCCAATGCCCAAACCCTTTTGTGTAGTGAAGAACAAGGCCCTCAGCTTTGCCAGGCCAGGAAATATTAAAAAAAAAACCCAAACCCAAATGAGAAGAAGTGGAAAACCCATCCAGCCACAGTACACCAAACCCAAATGAGAAGTGGAAAACCCATCCAGCCACAGTACTGACATCAGTTTAGGACCAAGCTGACCCGGGGGAGCTGACAGAGCACCGGGCACCACGGGAAGACAGACACATGCTTGCAGGGAGAAATCACGAGCATCCCTGAAGAGCCCTGCTCCAGCCACGCAGACGCTGCCGGGGTCCGGCTCCGGGAGCCTCCTGCCCTCCCCACCACCGTCGGTGGGAGACCAGAGCTGGAAACCGGTCACCCGACCCGGGCAAAAGGTGGGGGGTGTGTGTGCGGGTCCCGCGATCCCGCTGGGCTCGGCTGCGCGGCGTCGCTTCATCAACTCTGCTCCTTGTCCTTGACCAGCAGCACAGTGTGTTGGCCGCCGCTGGACACGGCCAGGACCGTGCGGTTTTCCAGCTGCTTGCCCGTCATCTCCACGGGGCTCCAGACGTCGTCCTCCTCCCCTGTGCCCAGCTGGTAGTTGGTGCCCATGCCCCAGGCAAACGCTCGTCCTGCAACGGAGGTGACACAAGTTTTGGCTTCCAGGTGGCCGCAGGTTGGGGTGACAAGGGGACCCAGCAGCCAAACCCAAGGGGACTTCACACCCGGGCAGTGGGCTTAGTGATGGCTGCCAGAGGTGCAGGCAGGAGGAAGAGGAGCAGCGCTTGCAACCCAAAGAGGCATTTCATCACACAGCCAAGGCAGCGTTTTGCCCCCGGGGAGCAAAGCAAATCCATCAGCCCACTACAAACCCTCCTTCCCACAGCCGCGGGCTGCAGATGCCGCGCACGAGCATGGACAGCACCACAGCACGGAGGTCTCGCAGCAGCGGAGTTCAGGGTGCGGAGAAGGGACCGGCAGGCCAACAACCCCCTCACGGTCAACACCGTTAAGAACCTTGCTGCCAAGGGCCCACAAAAAATATTTGAGCAGCTGCTGCCCAGCTGCCCCCGGGCTGGGTGCTCGGCAGGGGCTGCATCAGCGCCAGGACCTGGCTCCAGTCCCGACCCAGCCAGCAGCGTGCGATGAAGCTGTGCGGGGCCGGTCGGATCCAGGGGGGCCGGGCTGGGCAAAGCACCAGGACGGATGGGTGAGGGGTGGGGAGGGTACATAGGGTGGCGTTCCTGAGCCCGCGGAGGCCCCCGGCACTCACCGTCGCGGCTGACGGCGTAGCCGACCGATGCGCCGCATGCGACGGAAGAGATGCTGGGGAGCTCCGGGATGACCGTGGGCGTGCTCTTCTCCTCCGCCCCTGCCCCGAGGCCCAGCCGGCCATACTCGGCCCTGCCCAGGCTGTAGGCTTTACCTAAAAAGGAGGGCAGTGCAGCAGGCCATAGCCGGACCGGAC
>NW_008795030.1:417721-421349 GCF_000699145.1 Aptenodytes forsteri
TACTCGGCCCTGCCCAGGCTGTAGGCTTTACCTGGGGCACGACAGACACACAGGAGAGGTGGCTCGAGGAGGGCAGACGCCTGCAGCAGGCCATAGCCGGACCCTCTCCCCCCTGTCTGATTCCTGGAGGAGCATCGCTCCTCCCTACCACACCCTAGATCCCAACCAGGAGGTGCAGGGTGGGATAGAGACCCTTGAGCTCCCCAAAATCAATAGGGTGGGCAGGTGCCTGGACAGACTGTTGAGCCTGCAAGAGCAGAGTTCACAAATGAGTCCAGGTTCCTGTCATCCTCCCTGCCCTTCGCTGCAAATTCATGCCACCCTTGTTGCCTTGAACACCGAGGACTTGGAGGGCCCCAGCACATCACCCTCACCCCAACACCTCCCCAGCCAGGATGAGGGCCATGTGAGTCCCCCCGGTCCTGCTTTGTGCGACTCCCAGCCCGCCCATCATGCCGGCACTCACCCTCTGAGTCGACACACACCGTGTGGTGCTGCCCACCGGAGAACCCGACCCAGGACTTGGTGGAGTTCTTGAAGCACGTCAGGTTCTGCGGGGAGAAGCAGGGCTCGGTGCCCTGGGTCCCTGCGGGGCGGGACGCATAAACCCGGGCAGATCAGCTCCACAGGCACGGACAGCCCAGGCCAGGCACCGGCACTGAGCCATCCACCCTGGGGCTCACCCCGCCAGCGACTAACACAGCCCCCCAAGCCCCAAAATCAAATTTCTGCTCAAACCCACTGGCTGCAGGGGCTGGGACCTAAACCCAGAGCTATGCAGGGTGACACCCCCCCACCCCAATTTCCAGCTCCGGTGTGTCCAGCGGGTGCTTGGTGTTCAGGATCTGGGGTGCCCAGCAGCGTCCCCCCACCAGGCCAAGGCAGCACGGGACCGGGAAGTCCACAGCCAGAAGATCCGGAGGGACGTAAGCGAAGCTCACCCAGCTGGTGGTAGTTGGAGAGGCCGAATCCATAGATGTGTCCCTCCTGCGTGACGGCGAAGGTGAAGTAAGCCCCGCAAAAGGCATCCTGGAAACGCATTTTGCCTCTGTTGCCTTTGCCTCTGACAGGGACGCGCTGGGGGACCAGCAGGCGCTCTGGGGGCAGGAGACAAGGCGTCATACGAGGTCTAGTGATCTATACCATTTTCATCCCCCCTTAGATCCAGCTCACTGAATCCAAACAACTGATTTACACGCGAGCCCTTGAGCGGCAGGGGAAGAGACTGGGTCTCTTTGCTCCTCTGCAAAGCGCAGAGCTGGGGCCGAAGGACGCAGCACCGCGCGCCTCCGAGCACCAAAGCAACTCACGCAGGCCTTTCCTTCCTCCTCGGTTGGCAAAGAGCGCCGGCACTCTCCCCAGCTGGCCCTGCTCGCCGCAGCCGCACGTGAAGAGGTCACCGTCCACCGTCAGCATCACTAAGTGGTCATTCCCTGGGAGGAGATGGGGGAGATGAGCGAAGCAGGAGTCATGCTCCAGGAACCCAGCAAGACCCAGGGGCTGAGATCCCACATGTAAACCCCAGCTGTCCCAGCTTTCTAGAATTCAGCGGGGATACCTTGATGCCAGCTTCTGGCACAACTTAAAACACCAGGATCTCCCTCTTCCTGATCCCAGTTCCCCGTCTGAAACTCCAAAGAAGTTTCTCTGGGAAGGTTTAGGGGAACAGGTCCCCCCCAACCTCACCTGGGCCCTGGGCAAGTTCCCCAGCTGCCCTGCTCAGCCTCCCCGAGTCTAGAGGAGGGCGAGCGCTTTGACCCCGTGGGGTCGCAGTTAGGGCACTCTTGTAAGGCATTTTACATCAGATTTGAGTCAAATATTAACAATATTGTTGGGACTAGAAGAGACACAAAGTCTGTTCTCTCAAGAGCCAGAGGAGAGCAAGCACACCCTTGTACCAGGCTCGGAGCAGCCAAGAGGGAGAAAAAGGACATGGACCTTCTGGACCTTCACCTCCTCCCGGGGGTTGCAACAGCCTCGTGCACCAGCCTGACCCGCGCGCACCCCAGGACCTTGCTCACCTGAGACAATTTTAACAACGGGTACACTGAGCTGGAGCAGCACAGGAACGGAGCTCGTCTTCATGGGCTCCAGCAAGCCGATCACCCCGTTGTTATCCTGGGTGGAGAGACAGACGCGGGGACATGAGTCACAGAAGCAGCAACCATCAGCAGAGCTTCCAGCGTCTGAGAAATCAACGTACCCTGAAAGAGCCCCAGACAAAAACCCTGCCGTCTTCCGTCAGCGCGGCTGTGTGACTGTCCCCCGCAGAGACCTGCACCACCTTTTCCTGCAGCTCCACCAGCCCCGGCGTGGTCTCCGACCCTTCTGCCGAGGTGTCGCGCCCGAGGGCGCCTTCATCGTTGCAGCCAAAGGTGTAGATCTGCAGATAGAGAGCGAGACTGTCAGGACGGGACCCGGAGCGGCAACAGGTTGAGCGTGAAGCCAGGGGACAGAGGCCTACCAGGCTGAATTATCCCTTTGACCCCCTAATATATAATATATTTGCCCCTAATACTGGGGCAACCCCCGGTATCAATACAGGCTGGGGGATGAAGGGATGGAGAGCAGCCCTGCTGAGAAGGACTTGGGGGCACTGGTGGGTGAAAAGCTGGACGTGAGCCAGCAACGTGTGCTCACAGCCCAGAAGGCCAACCGTATCCTGGGCTGCATCCAAAGCAGCGTGGCCGGCAGGGCGAGGGAGGGGATTCTGCCCCTCTGCTCTGCTGAGACCCCCCCAGAGCACTGCGTCCAGCTCTGGAGCCCTCAGCATAAGAAAGACACGGACCTGTTGGAGCGGGTCCAGAGGAGAGTCACGAAAATGCTCAGGGGGATGGAACACCTCTGCTATGAAGAAAGGCTGAGAGAGTTGGGGTTGTTCAGCCTAGAGAAGAGAAGGCTCTGGGGAGACCTTCTTGCAGCCTGTCAGTACTTAAAGGGGGCTTATAAAAAAGATGGCGGCAAACTTTTTAGCAGGGCCTGTTGCGACAGGACAAGGGGGAATGGCTTTAAACTACAGGGGGGAAGATTTAGACTAGATCTAAGGAAGAAATTTTTGACACTGAGGGTAGCGAAGCACTGGCACAGTTGCCCAGAGAGGCGGTGGATGCCCCGTCCCTGGAAACATTCCAGGTCAGGTTGGACGGGGCTCTGAGCAACCTGATCTAGTTGAAGATGTCCCTGCCCACGGCAGGGGGGGTTGGACTAGATGACCTTTAGAGGTCCCTTCCAGCCCAAACTATTCTGTGATTCTATGATTCTAAAATTTTGTGGTCCATGGTGTGGAGACCACGCTCATCCCCGGAGCTGGAGTGAGCTACAGCTCTGGGCAGAGCAGGGTCCAATTCAGCCCCTCTGCTCCAGGACACGTCCCAGAGCTTGCGCGGAAGCGCGGCTCAGCCTCCCCACACCCCCCCCCCCCGGGCCCGCCCCCTGCCCCTTCCACGCTGCACTCACTTTTCCCGTCTGGCTGAGGCACACCGTGTGCATCCCTCCGGCTTCCACCTGCACCATCATCTCCGGCAGCGGCACCAGGGCCGGCTTCTTCCTCTCCATCACGTCCTCCCCCAGGCCGAGCTGGCCGACATCCCCCTGCCACAGCGTCAGCACAAGGCCGGGCAGAGCGTGG
>NW_008795030.1:421413-421830 GCF_000699145.1 Aptenodytes forsteri
GAGGGCGAAAACAACCCACAGCTGGTCCCTGGGAACGGGGAGGGAAAACTCCCAGGGATTTTTCTTACCTTTAATTTTCTTCGTTCCAGGAGACTCTTCTTCCGGCACCGGGCTCTTCTTCGCAGTGCGTTTCCCTGGCATAGTGCTTCGGATCTAAACACCAAAGACGCCCTGTGAGGGGGTCACCCGTGGGGCTTTGCTGGAGAGTCACAGTGTTGTTTGGGGTCTTATTCCCCCCCCGCCCCACTTGAAAATCACCGTGGATCTCCTGAGCGACCGGTGACTGAATCAGGATTTGAGCACCGATCTCCACTCCCACTTTGGAAAAAACGTAGGGGTTTTCCTGCGTGTTTTACCCACTCTCACGCAGACGTGAACCCCCTCCACCCTCCGGGTCGAGGCAGCCCGGGGAAAGAC
>NW_008795030.1:423315-427309 GCF_000699145.1 Aptenodytes forsteri
CCCCCCCCCGGCCGGGCAGCTACGGGTTCAGCGGTTAGGGGACAGATCTGCAGCAAAAAATAAGATATTTAACGCAAGAAGAGACTAACTGGGATGACGACAATGAAGCAAGACAAAGAGTATTAACAAAATCCGGCAGGTCCACGCTCCGAGGCCCGGTAGCCAGGACCGTAGCCCAGATGCCATCTAACAGAGGTTGCTCTTGAGCTATTTCATGGAAGATACAAACTTATTTTAACTCGCGTCCTATTCGATCTGTTTGGATTGGTTTGTACAAAAGCAACAAGTTCAGGAACACACACGCCCCTCGCGACGCTAGGAGGTAGTCTGAAGTCCATCGATTCTGGGCAGTTAACTGAGAGCGCGAGCCGATTTGGACCGTGAATTTTTCAAAGCATCTACAGTAGCGTTTTGAACCATTTCAAGCGTAGCAGAGTTGTTTGTGACGGCCTTCTCCAGCTCAGGAATGCCTAACTGTGGAAACGGCGATTGCACAAGGCGATGAAAAGTCGCTGACCCTTCTACCAGGGGATTAAAAGCATCTCGTTCGCGACATAAAAAGGCTTTCGTAGAGGTTCCTGCCCACGGAGGCGGAGGACTCTTGCAGACATCAGTGCCCCAGGGCCAGAGGCAGGCGTTGGAACGGTGGGCCACCACCCTGCCTCGCACCGTCATGATGCTGGCGGAGAGAGGAACCGAGTTTTATTAAGCACGTGTGACCCAATCGGACCGTTCGGAAGGGTCAATCGTCGTTTGGACGGCAGGTTTCCAAGCTGCTGTCGGTACTCAACCCTTCCTTTGTCAATTGTAACGTGTGGAACCGGGACCGGCCAACTTTAAGCAGTTTGTGCCAAACGTTCAGAGCAAGGTTCCAGGATTCTGTTTATTTCAGAACGGTGTCGTTTTGTCATCACGGATTCATCCCTACAACTGGACTCCTTAGACTTGCAAGGACTCCTTAGAGTCCAGTTACGGGAGCCTTGGAACTTTCTGGTCCTCATAATTATTACAATACAATTATCTAAAGCCAAAAGCTTTATCTATTTGGCTTCCCGTGGGAGTTTGCTGATTGTTTAGGGCACACAGTACTGACCACAGGGGTTCGTCCCCATTGTGGTCCTCCGTCCTCATCCTTCTAGACCGCTCCACCTTTCCATCATTCCACCACTTCAGTCAGGCGGGAAGGCCACTTCCATGCTTGAAGCAGGAACCAGACCGAATTTCTTGTGGCAACAGCAAACCAACGGCCCACGCCTGCCAACAGCGAATCTTTCCTATTCCGCTGGTGCCCATCCATTACCCGACCCTTCCCCTCCAGGTTTCAGGTGGGGCAAGGGCAGGATATCCAGGCAATTGCTGGAGGGTGGCAGCAGGCAACTCATTGATCCATTTGCATTTTAACCCTTTATTTAAGCATCACCTCCACAGAAGCTGCTGCTGCCATCAGCATTGTTGCCCTTTTGCAGGCAAGTGGGACTTGTCATTCCCCCCCCAGCAGCAATCCCGGGGTACAGACTGTATTAACCGTTCGGGGTTTAGCCCTTAACGGCCGATATAAAGGTAAATCTGCCATGAAGTGATCCAAAGCTACACTAAAGCTATCGCCTGCTCCTAATCCAGCCCGGACAGCTAATGACGTGGGTTTGAAGTGGGTTTCTGCACCTTTCACCATCACGCTCCCGAGAGGACACAGGAACAGCACGCCGGAATCCCACTTCTGACTCCAAGCGAGAGGCACCAACAGTAGCGTCCGGGATTTCTTTCATATTCCGGGACTAACCAAGTGATCAACTCACAAAGAAATGCACACCAAGCAAAAAAAAGTCAAGTTTATTTAGTTCTCTACTGCAGCCAGGTACGTTTACAATCAGTCAATACTTTAAGGCCTTATTTCGGGTAACACTGCTCTCGCCCACAGCCCACGAGCCACCCCTCCAGTATCGGCTTCCCCCGGCATGTCCTCGCCACACATCGGGTCGCATCACGTCTTCCCCGGCAGCTGGCATCAAGGGTGGCCCCACCGATGGGTGGCATTGTTGCCCATCCGCCGACGGCAAGTCCACACAGAGAGCACGCGGCTTCTTTCTTCTTATTCCTTTCTCACACCCTGGGCTCCCACCCTTTGAGAGCACCCCGAAGGTAGCTCTCTCCTGGTGGGCCAGGCCACCCAGAGTCCTGCCCTTGACTTTGGGGGCACCTTTCGGGCGTGTACATGCCCAATTCACCATAGCCCCATGGCTCCATCTGCTTTCCTCGCGTGTAAGCTCACCCACGCAGGCTCAGCCCCAGGCCCTGCTTCATTGTACCACAAAACTCAGCAGCTACCTAACCCACCGCGCGACCAGGTACGCTCCTGCCTTTTCTTCCGATACAGGCCATTTAACGGGCAGTCCCCAGTGTGAGGCGCGTGCTGTCGGAAAGCCACCAAATGCAGGCATGTCCTCCTGCGGCCAGCCCGTTCTGATCTCTGCCGCTACCTTTTGATTACACATGCTGCGTGAACTGAACCTTAGCTATCACCTCTATTTATAATTATCCGGGCTGGTACTCTCAATATACTCACCCACCTCCCACTAGACACTTGGATTCTTTGTTGTTAGCATCTCGTCACAGCCTCCCACTAGACATGTGGATTCTTTGTTGTTAGCATCTCGTCACAATCGGTCAGCAGTATCTGCAACGATTTATAAAAAAATCAGAAAATTAAGAAAGCTTACTACTTGGCAGGAAGCACATAACCCATTAGATACGATGGGTGATGATCAGGTGAAGTCCAGCCACATTTTCCCGGTCCTAACCAAGCGTGACACGTGCCTACCACGTGCCTTCGCCCCAGGACAGTCCCAGCGCTCCACCACCCACACTAACGACACGTTCTTCTTCACAGGAGGCAAAAAAGTCTGCTTGGGACCGATTAACGCCAAAGAACGGGTGATCACAGGGGTCTAAGCCAGGCCCTTCATGACTTTCCACTAAGTTTGTTTCCGCTTTCCCCAATTCCCGTATCGCACAAATAAGGCCTCAAGCTAGCAAATATCGTTCACCTCCACTTCACCAAGGATTTTTTTTCCCCCCTCCTTAAGAAGATTCAGGAATCTGCCTCTTCCCCCCCACCCATCCAATGTCCAGCAAAATCTTAGAAGCTCGGGAACGCCTAAGCTAAGCTTTCGCTGTTAAACAATGCCTACAAAGTCTGCATTGGTATTCCATTACTTTAATCCAATTCAGTTTCCGTAAGCCACTTAGAAATAGCTCAAGCTTATTTAAAATATAAACCATTATTTAAAGTATAAACCATTAAGAGAACCGCGTAGCTAGGCACAGCCAACAATAGTACATTAGCG
The DNA here is from genome assembly GCF_000699145.1 of Aptenodytes forsteri. Lineage (NCBI taxonomy): Eukaryota > Metazoa > Chordata > Aves > Sphenisciformes > Spheniscidae > Aptenodytes > Aptenodytes forsteri. The sequence continues at coordinate 426,660 of NW_008795030.1, forward strand.
CAATACTCACCTTCCAAATCGGTGCCCCACTCACTTCAAACTTTGCAAGTTTAGAACTAGAAAAAATAAAGGAAAGCTATTTTAAGTAATTGCTCCTTGGGGGGGGGTTCTCCAGTAGGAATATGCAGGCTGCGGACTCGAGGCCCGGGCTTGTTCTCCAACGTCGTGGAAAGGGACCGTACGTCACGGGCCCGGAGGCCTACGCTCCCACGCGCCACACGGACAGAGCCGAGAGAGAGCGACTTCTCCGGATATCCACGTTGGGCTGACGTTTTTTAAGCACCGTAGCCACCTTCACCCCCAAAACCCACACGCGTCCCCGCTCTCCTCGAGTTGCTGCGACCTACCCCCCCACGACGGAGACGCACGGCGGGAGCGAGCTGAACGAGGCCGGGCCGGGGCAGCCTTAGGGAAGAGAAGGAGAAGACGATGAGGAGCGGCTCGAGGACAGGGCAGCCCCCCAGCAGCGCCAAGCGAAGGCCACTCGCGGCCTCTTATTAGCACGGAAAGAGGGACGCGGCCTCCCTACAGCTGGCGGCAGGCGGCCTGGCCCTGCAGGGCCGTAGGGACCCCGCGCCCCGGCCCAGGGAAGGGGGAGAAGGGGAAGGCCGCGGCCCCGCCGCAGAGCACCGACCTACCTGCAGCCGGCA
>NW_008795030.1:427552-463268 GCF_000699145.1 Aptenodytes forsteri
TTAGCCACAGCTGGAGCCACGCACCGCCATCCTCTGAGCCCCCCAACCCTTCTTCCCCTGCCTGAGGCATTTAAAACACGACCACAAACACAGTTTAAAAAAAAAATCCTAAAATACTTTTATTCAATAATTAAAATCTGTTGATGAGGAGACTGATATACAATGCAATGATTTAGTCTACAGGCATACTGTACAGGGGGAAGCTGTGAGAGAAGATGCCCCCCCGCCATCTCCTAGGGGCAGGGCCATGCCATGGCCCCAGGGCGATGGCAGCCGGGGGTGCCGGGCCATGGCCCCAGGGCGATGGCAGCCGGGGGTGCCGGGCCATGGCCTGGGTGTTGGCACAGCACGGAGGCACAGGCAGCACAGCCAGGCCCACCCCGAGCAACAAAGGAGACGGGTCTGTGAACAAAGCAAGTCCTTCTCTCCATTCCCACACCCTCCTCGTCCCGCGATACTCCCTTCTTCACGTTAAGTGTCATCTCAACACATGGGTTAGGTTTTGTGCATGATACAGCAATGGCCAATACCAGATATTTAAAAAAAAAAACAACCCACACCCACATTCAGGAAGAACCAATATGAGATCATTCTCAGAAGAGAAAGAGTATCTTTTTAAGGTCACTTTTCAAACCTCTTCTTCCCCTCCCTTCCACCCACACAGTGAAATTATCAAGTTTCCAGTAGGTTTAGCTGTAAAAATGAGAAAAGGCAAGTTTCACCCTGATTTGGGAGAGTAAAAAACATCTGAGAGGAAGCCACAATAAAAAGAATTGACTACTCTCACAGCTTCCCCAAATTAAAAAGTTTTTAAAAGGCAACAGTCATTTCCTGGTTCTGTAATTTGTTAAACAAGCCTAGATCTCTCAAGACAAGATCGGTTAACATCACAGCAAGTGTGAGAGAGCAGGGAGGGAATGTTTTATACATTTGTGTTTTTTGTTTTTCTGTTGTGGTTTGTTTGTTGTGTTTTGTTTTTTTTTTTTTTACAAAAAGATGCAGCATATGTTAATATCTATACAATTCCCTTCCAGGACAACAAACCGTTGGTCAGTAGTGATTCAGGACATTAAGGACATGACAGAGACGCAAGCAAAACCAAAAAATTACGAGTCACATGTCAGTTGTCTGCCAGGTCAGCATCTGCACAGGGTTCTCTGTACACAGGTAATATACACGCGTGCTTCCTAGCACATCCACTCTGCATTCCTCAGCTTTCCAACACTAGAGCTGCCTTTTTTTTTTTCCCCCTTCCTCTTGGTAAGGAGGAGGAAACGAAGGAGTTGCACCCCAAAAGGAGTATGTACAGCTGAGAACTGGGCCTGTCCGGGCTGAGAAAGGGAGCTGGGGAACGAACCGTTCGTTCACATGTGCATGGTCTCCTGGCAAGGGATGCTGGCGCCAGAGCAGAGTCGTATCGCTGAGCCGCGCGAGGTATAGTGTTCAGTTCCAGCCCGATGGCACTTGAGACGTGTTTGTTCCAGTGAAATGCTACATTCAGACAGGATTCCCCTTCCCTGGCCGAAAGCCCTTTTCTGGATATGTTTTGAAGGCAAATTTTGGAAGAGCCGAGGTTCCACCCTCGCTGTATTGCCTAGGAGAGGGACGCAGAGAACTTCCAGTCCTCTCGGGTCTCTTGCTCCCTTCTTGGAAGATTATGGTCGATGGTACCTAAAAGCCAAGTGAAAAATCTGAGCGTCATCCTTGGAACTCAGGTTAAATGGTTAACGAGGCACTACAGATGGCCAAAAAGAGTAAACTGAATTGTCTCTGGACTCTCAGCCCTCAGTGAAGCTGTTAACATCAAACGATTTCTCCTCTGCCTTAGAAAGCTCTTGTGCTCTGCAAACACTCATCTTGGCCACACAGAGCAACTGTTGGGGGGGGAAAGAATCACGTGGGCCATGATCCACAGGTTACTTCACAGATAATTTCCGAGCTAACTACCAAGGTGTTCTGTGGCCGTGGCTTCTGCTGCACGTGGCTCTAGCCCCAGAAAAGCACACTCCAGCTGCAAGGTCGCACTGGTTTCAGATACACCTCAGACCAGCCACCGGTCGCTTTGAGTTTCCAGGATCGAAGCCCCAGTTTAAGGAAGAACAACCCACTTCATGACTGCTACTCCTCCAGTCACCCACCACCACCAAGGCAGAAAGGGACATTAAATCTGCAACTGTGGCACAGGTCATTTTTCTAAGGTTTTAACGTTTTGCCTCTCAGCACTACCCCTGCAGCGCAGCTCTCCCAACAAGACTGGAACTCTGAGCTGGCAACGTGTTCTCGCTCACCTCGTGAACTGCTTGCTGTCCTCGTGGACTTCCATTTCACAGCTCTTAAACTCATTCAGCTCCTTCCGGATGGCAGCCTACACAAAGAGGGAGAGATCTTTTTTATCTCCTGCTAAGGCACACATCTACTACCCTCTCTCCCTTCACAAGTGAGCTCAGACACGGCAAGAAGGTGCTGTACCTCCGACACCCCTGCTCAGGGCTGATCTGTACCACCTTTCAGTGGTGAAGAGTTAAGAGCAGTTTTGGATACGCAGTGCCGAGTCCCACGGGAGACTCGGACTGCAGCAGCCACCCCAGCTTTCGCAGTCCATTCGCGCTAGGCTGAGTTCAATCTGCCCCACCTCTTCCACGCTGAGGGCTGGGCAGTCCCCACAAGTGGCCGGGGAAGACAAGAACAAATTGCTTCCCTGCCAGCTTCTTGCCTAGGCCTGCCTCAGCCTGCAAGGAACAGCACTCCTCTGACCAACGCCCCGCACCTTGCATCCTCTTACATCACTCAGAAGCTGAGGCAGAGGCCACGCTGGCGTGCAGACCATGCCCACTTGGGCTCCACGTCACCGTGGAGGGGGCAGGAAGCAGGGCTGGGTACAGCACACGTGGGTGAAGGGACACTGGTGGCGCTCGGTGGGGTGGCGGAGGGCAGGATGAAGAGGTGAAGCAAAAGGAACAGAGCAAGTCTCCCTGGCTCAGGCCCTGTTGCATGGGACATCCCGCTCTAGCTCCCCTCCCCACGCCTGGGGACAGGGCACTCCCTGTTACCTTGTCAGCTGGTGTTAGCTTTGTCCATGGCTTATCCGCTCGCCGGTCATAGTCTTGAGCATCCGTTACTTCCACGTATTCGTTAAACCTCAGGATCTTCCTGGCCTGCAGCTCTGCCACTGTAGGCCTTTGGCTAAGCTGAACACCCGCAAGAACAAAGATAGTTTGTGCCTTGTCCACAAAAGCAGTTCAGGACTAAGCATCCCGAGCAAAACTAAAACCAGTTCCCTGACTGGGCCTGAACCACAGATACTACTAGGTCCTGCTCGCAGCCCGCAAGGGAACAGGCAAACACTCTTAGAAGGCAGTGTAGTCTCGTTTGGATCACGAAGCCAGGCTAGGGCAGAACCAAGGCCCCATTGCCAAGGAGAAGGAAGACACTGAGGGGTTTGGGAACAGCCATTACAAGGGGGTAAGCCCTGCGTGACACCCCTAAACCAAGCAAGCCCGTTCCCCGCTTCAGCAATAACAATGCTCACGTTTCACACCCACAGGCCCTTGGGAAGTTTTTCCCAGCCATGAGTTAACGACCACAAGTAACTCGGACAGAGCTGTTGCTCCGCTCAGCTTCTTCCACGCTGCTGTTACTTTAGAAATGGATTTTGGGGAGCCTGGGGTGAAAGTCGTGGCCACCGAAGCACTGTGTTAAAACAGTCAGGCCAGCACCAGCAAACCTTCCGAGTGCCAGGTGCCAAATTTAGTTCTCATCTAGCTTGTTATGCTCGATGCCAGCTCAGATCTATCACTGACAAACGTGGCTGCAGTGCCAACGGCTCACCGTTGGTGACAGTCCACGTTCCAAAGTCACTGCAGTCAGAGGGCACTGGGGACACTTACACAATAGCCCCGTGACTTCACCCACAGCAAGGTACCTACGATGTGCTCATAGCCACCACCATCCCCGACAGCTCTGCCAGATGGCGATCACAGCACGGAGGCCAGCAGTACCTTTCTGGTGAGCCTGCGTTTGATCTCTCGCTTCTCAGCTTGACGGTCAGCTTCATTTTTCGCTGCCAAGAGAAAAAAAGAAATACATTTTTCCCATAAGCATCACAGGCTTTGAAAAGTGCTTTCTGGACTTGAACAAAGGAGAGTATCGAGCTATATCAGATTATCTACATATCTGAAAGCTCATTGTGGCGTGTCTGCACTTATTACAGGCAGAGTCCAGCTCAATACCCTTAACTCACCGAGCACCCCCCTGACCCCCTGACGCAATACGGGCCTTTACACAGCACGAATGAGTCATTCTCTCCAGCCCTGGGTACGTTAAAGATTAATGGCCATATTGTCAAAATACATCCAAGCCACTTTGCAGACTGCTCCTCCCCAAAGCTATTATACTGATAGTTTAAAGAGAGTAACAGCACAGATAAATATTTTAAATGGAAACTTCCTGAACTGACATTTCCCTTTCCTCGAGATGTTTATTTAAAACTTTTGCAGAGCAAGGTATGGCCAAGAGAAACACCACCGACTGAGCAATGAACTGCTGCTTTTTGGATCATGCAATACAATGCTGTAATGTCTGGACCGCAAATAAAAGTCCAGCCCAAAGAAAAACACCTTTAACAGTCCTTGCTGTGTAACACCAGAGTCTTAACCAGTTCACGTACTTTTCCCTGAGGTGTCAGGCAGGGAACAGGTAACCTTTCTATAATATGATGCCTTGAACTGTATCGCTTGGTACCACTGCTAAGGTCTGATTTTATCCGGAGCCGGTTTTTGATGGTAACAAAGTACTGGGAAAAATCAGCAGAGCTGCTTTACTACAGCGATATAACCAAAGCGCAGTCCTCCATCACTACCTTTCAAGCAGATTCCAGGTACGCCTGGACTAAGATGTTAAAGGCAAACATATTTTATTACTTAGGACCACTAGAGAAGCATTACTGACGTTGAAGTATGTTCCTCTGCTCCAGTTCTTCCGCCGTCGGTCTCTGACTCAGTCGCCTAAAGGAAAGTGTGACAAGTGCGTCATGTTTTACCTGGTCATTCATCAGTAGGGGATGAAGAATACAACTGCTTGGTTTCAGTGCACTGGAAAGCCTCCTCGACACCCCTCATTCACCAGTGGAGACCGCTGCTGCCCTGTTTTGCACTCTCCTCCACTCAAACAGCTGTTCACCCACAGGGCACAGGTTTGGAAAGCGCTACGGCCTCTCAAAAGCTCAGAGGCAACTTTGCAGGGAACTCAAGGAGATGCAGAGCCTGGACTATCAACAGCCCCAGCTTAATCCACCGCCTAATGCATCAGCACTCAGCCTGCGTCTGTCTACGTCTTTATACACCACCCGTATCTTACAGCAGTAACATTTCTGTAGTCCTTGAGATTTTCCCCTCCCATTCCGTTTAACATCTGGAAACAGGGGCCTGTCAGAGGATATTGCTCAACTCCAGGAGGAACTTCCAACTTTTATAACCCAGGGCTAGGGGGGGAAGCAACACTTAGCCTACCAGCCCTGATGCAGCAGCAGTGCCCAAGCACCCATCATATTCCAGCACAGGCTGCTTAGACAAGGCAACAGCTTTGTCCAATCCCACCCCTCACACGCTGTGCCAACAGCTCAAACGTAACACCCTCCTCCATTCTTCGTACCTGATCAGCGTCGTCCCAATCTGGTGCCGAATTTCGTTCCACTCCTCCTTGCTCTTCCGAGGGAAGACAGTCTTCTCCTCCTGCGGCGTGGTTGTGTTCCCCAGCTTTATAGCTAGCGTGTCTTTCCTCTTCACTTTGTTAGCCAGCGTGCCTGCGGGGAGGAAGAGCAACGGGATGCGACTGAAGACTGCGGTGCCTGAGCACAGCGATATGAGCCACGTGCCCCTGGCAGTTGTGCTCTCCCCTGGAGCTTGCTTTCCAAGCTCTGCGCTACGGCTCCAGGGCTAGCCAGAGCTAGTCACTACAGCAACAGCCAGCATTTCTGCCTGACGCCCACATGCTCACCTAATGCTATCCCACCTGAAGGGGTGGGACAGCACAAGCTGTTGCAAGAGCCATCTGCAACTGGAGGGGGTGCATCTCAGCAGATGAGCATACAGGTTTGGCCGTAGAGCCTTTGAAAAAGTGAGGAAGAGGACATGCGGTACATCATGAAACCAAGAACCAGCTGCTTTGAAGCACTGTGTGAACTAGCTCTTTGATCCAGATCTCAATACAGCCAGGCATGAGTTCAGCAGGAAAAAAAAAAGCCAGCTGCAATGTCAAAGCCTTACTGTTATGGCTTTCATCTTCTTCCTCATCCTCGTCATCTTTGTACAGGATGGGCCCCTCCGAGTCAGAGTCGCTCATCCCTTCATCTCCTTCCTGCTCCTCTGGCAGGACCTGGGGTACCAGTTTTGGGATGACTGTGACAGATGGCACATCTCCAATATACACACGAGGGCCTGAATTCTGCTCCTCTTCCTGGTCATCTTCTTCCTCTTCCTCATCGTCTGGACTAACGAGAAGCACACTATTACATCTCTTAACACATGCCACAGGGGCTGGGGAACACCCCTGAGATCAACACCTTGTTAGCTCTCCTCAGCCCGTAGAAGGCAGGTCTGTGGGTAGCCCAGGAACCGGAGATGCAAGAGCCGCCCCACGATCCTGCACCGTCCCCTCTCTCCAAAGCACAGGGAGCTCTGGCAGAGGAAATGCCAGAGGCAGGTTCCTTGCAGAACCAAAGAGCCCTCTCACCCCCCTACTTTGGGCCTTACAGGTTCAACTCTGTTATAATACAAAACAGTCCTTTTCCCACTTCTGTTTTGCAAAATGAAAGGCTAAGGAAGGCCACAAATGGATGAAATCCAGGACCTTGTTTTGTCTTGGTGCAATTAAAGACAGGCCAGGCCTGGATTCCTGGCATCAGCCTGTGTTTGTAGTCTGGAACCCATTTCCCTTTGTGAGCAATAAAATCCCAGAACCAGGGTTAATTTCACGGGGAAGATGCACTGGCCCCCTAAGAGGCTGAAACACAGATTCAGCCAACAGGCAAAACGGTTTCTAGGCTGTTGCAAAAAACCAGCAAAGAAACCAGCCCTGCCCACAGCCCTCCTCACCATCACAGCCTCGCAGAAACAGGGAGTACGACACCAACACGCCAGAGCCCAGTGTGACCCACGCCACTGCTAGGCGTTTACTGCACACATGTACAGGAGGTACTCACACTTTCAGCATCTCGATGGTGACAGGCAGGGACCTCGTCCTGCCCAGCGTGCCGTTGTCTTCTCCAAAGCCATCGTTCTCGAAGAGCAACGAGTGAGCCCTGTGCGACCCCTCGGCAGGTGGGGTGACAGGCAAAGGACTGGCCAGAGCCTGCTGGATACGGATGTGCAATGGGATTTGGGGCAGGCGAGGCAGCACGTGAATTTCGCCAAACCCTTGCTCTGCCGTCCTCTTCGACACTTCCAAGGACCTCAACTCTTCAGGAGGAGGAGGAGGAGGAGGAGGAGGAGGAGGAGGAGGAGGAAGAGTCTCTTTGGGAAGGTCCAGGGAGCGCGGAGGGTCCAAGACAGGGGTGGAGGCAGGCAAGGGCATGCGCGGAGGCTCAGGGGGTATGTGCGTGGGCAGCGGCGGCGAAGGTGAGGGTGGCGGGTAGGCAGAGGTCATGTGCATCGGTATCAGTGCGGGGCGGTTAGCTGTCACTGTCCTGTCATTCGGGGGCTTGGACGTGATAGCTGCCTCTGACATGTTGTTAGGCAGGATGCCTCTCTTCGGTGGGAGAGGAGGGGAAGGCTTGGACAAGCCTGTACCACTGTTCATTGCTTGAGAAAGTTCAGCTGAAAATAAAAACCACAAAAGCCACTATATTTAACAGGGCATTTTCCAGATATCCTTCACCAGTGTGGAATAAGCACGGCAAAGCACTCAGAGCCTCGGACGAAGCAATCTCTGCTGCTTTTCTGCTAGAACACGGTGCCAGAAATAACCAGGTTGCAAGCCTCTAGTTTGTCCTTCCTGCAGCAAAGGTAAGGCTTGGGAGAGCTGCCAGAAACAAGCAGGCTGGGAGAGGTCTGTGCATCCTGCTGCTTTGGGGAGAGAGAGAAACAGCACCAGCCCTCAAGCGACAGCAGATGGAGCTCACCCAGATCAGCATGCTGCCTCAGCCAAGGCAGGCAGGTATGTAGGGCACTTTATGGCTATATTTACAGCATCAGTTTGCAAAGGAATCCGAGACATCCAGGACACCCCAGACTCCAGTTGTGTTAATGGCTCCCTCGCACATTAAAAAACTTTTTGGGAAGTCTCACTCAAAGGCAAAAGTCAGAACTGCAAGCAGCAATGTGCTCTCCCCCTTTCCAATCATCCGCCAGACCCAGCCCAAGAACACCGTGCTGCCAGCAGCTCCTGCCTGTTTCAGGATGAGGTTCTGCTCTACTCCCCCTGCACTCTGTTCCTGAAGCCCCATATAAGCTTCTCTGAAACTACAAAATAAATAGCAAAACTTCCAAAAAATAGCTAAGAGCCTTGAGTCTACACAGAGTTTGTCTGCTGCGTGATGGAGGAGAGAGGGAGAAATGGGGACCGGGTCATATGATGGAAAATGCCTGCCGCAGGCAACCTCAGGTTCCTAGAACGCCCTTTGGCTCCTAGGGAAGAAGCTGCACCAGCGAACACTGCTCTTGCTTTAGGAGTTTGCAGCCTTTAACATTCACGTATCAACGGCTTCTTGGGCTTGGAAAGATTTTGCCCACCTGCTTGAAGAGGATCAGATTTACTGCACATTTCACCTGGAGCGGGTGATGGTCACACAGCGGTGGCCCCAGCACGGAGCCGGGAGGAATCCGCAGTACCAGACACCACAAGAGGGTGCTGCAAGCAGGGAGTGTTTCACCGAGATAAGGCTGCATAACTGGAGAGAGGTGGGCGCATTTTTGGGATGTTTAGCATTTTCAGACTTTCCCCTTGTAGATTAAGGGCCAGATTGTGCAAAACACCGAGTGCCCTCAGCTCCCATCAACTTCACCCCAGAGGGATTCTAGTATCTCCTCAGCAGCGCTCAAAGCCTGGCAGGACCAGGCTTGAGTCACCTTTGGGCAATCATAGACAGATTTTGAAAGGGACCAAGTAGCTGGCAGAAGGGAGAGGAGACAGAAAAGGGCTGGGTGCCGCTCAGAGCATCCTCCCGAGCCAGCCCGTCTCCCTTCAGTGCGATAAACCCAGTGCAACGACTGGCACCACCTCTTGTGACGTGCCACCGTGGTCAGAACCGGTGCTCTAGCACAGGCTACGGTAACTGTGGCTCCTGAAACCTGTCAGTGGCACCAAGCACCAGGGCTGCCGCCAAGCTCCCGGCCAGCGGGACAGCACCGTTTGCCCTGCTTGCTTTTTCAAGCTGATGCCGATTAAATTCCCACTCCCCAAAAGTGTTTCCTGAGCCTTATTTTCAGCTACTGCATCAGACACCAGAACTGCTCAGAGAATGAACATAAGGGAGCATCTTCACGAGGGAACAAAGGGGCGATTGGCACATTAACAGTCCTCCCCTGCCTTAGGGGGGCACACATATGCCCGAGTCAGAGCACGCATCAAAGACCTGTGGAGAGAGCTCATGAAGCCAATTCCACTGCTGCTGTTTATCCACAGCAACAAAACAAGGCTCGCGCGGCAATGACTGCACGTGTGCCGCAGTTACAGCTCCGTAGTGCCGGATGCACAGCCCTGCAGAGAGCTGCAAAGCCTCTCTCTACATCTGCATTCTCATCCAGGAGACAAAAGAGGGGCTGGCTGCTCTCCTCTCCTCCACACCCCTGCAGCCGCAGGTGCACCGAGCCCAGCCCTGTATTGTTGGGGAGAGAGGCAGGCTGGGTCTGAACATATGTTTGATAGACCGCTGTCTCCAGCCACATTTTTTGTTCCACAAGTACCTCCTGCAATTAGCGCTGGGGCATTTCAAATGCCATCTGTGATGTGTGCAAGCAGCTTAAAGAAAACAAGAAAGTATTTCATCGAGTGCTCAGGCATGGTCAGACTAATCAAGCTGGTCTGGCATACAGGAGTGTTTAACACCATATCAAGGTCGCTTGCAAAACCTGCTAGAGCAAGGAGAAGCCCCAAGCAGAACAGAGTGATGCAGTTCGTGCTGAAAGCAGTGGCCCAGGCTCCTTCAGCTGGTAACTTGCACATCGTCTAAGCTTCTACCGCTGCCTCCCAAACCACACGTGGGTAATGCCTCCAGTTTTTGTGATAACAGTGCAGACCTGTCTGATTGATCTTCCCAGGAACCTCCCTCCCGATCTATACCAGCCTCTGCTAATCCAATCCAAAGATTAGCAGGTGGTCTGTGAAATATGAACAGGCCGGCCATCGACTGGATGGAAGTTGTCTCATTTACTCCAGCGGTGATGCATCTAAAATTAGACCTCTAAAATTCCTAAAGAGAGCAGGGACTTATTCAGCTTTAAGAAAGTCTCCCCAGATCTTCCGCTTAGAAAAGTGACAGAGATGAAGACATTTAATTCTGTAAGTGGGAAGATTCAGCTCAAATTACAGTTGAGCTGATTTATCCATGGGACAAGACTTAAGGACAAGATTAATATGGCAATACCCTAGCCACAGACCTTAGAGAAGGTGCCCGAGTATAACCAGGGAAGTCTGAATTACCCCTGCCAGCTCCTGGTCTCTCTGCACTAAGTGGAAACCACATGGCCCAGCGGCAACAGCCATAACAGACATTTTTTGGTGTGATGTGGATTTTTTTGGTTTTGCTTTTTGCAAAGACCAGCTGAAAGCATCAATTCTCACTGACCATAGTCTCGCAAAGCAAAAAATCTCATACACCATCCACCAATCCCAGCTGTCCACAGCTGAATCCCAGCCCTCAGCGAAGCATCGACGTCCGAGGACACTGTCTTACAGCTGACAGAGAAACGCCTTCCCCTCTCCTTGCACCACTCCCACTCCTGCCAAAAGCAGACAGGGATTCCCTCCTGCAGGTAGCTGCTGGGAGCACGCACGTCTGACAGATCGGATGGCTCATGGCAGAAGTCTCCAGTAATTACGTTGTTCTCAGCACACGTGCGCCCTGGCTAAACACTGGCAGATCTTCTGAGTCCAAACTGGACTGTATTCAGGAAAGACGGTCAGACATTCATGATACAACATTTGCTACATCATACTAAAAACATTCCCTGACGAAGGGAAGAGACTCTCAGAGCAAGGGCTCCAGAACATCCCAGGGTACAAACACCAGCTTACGAAGGCACTTACCTATTACTGAGTTGCTATTTCTGTTGACAGGTTTGGGAGGAGGGACGGGAGGCTGTTTGGCAGGAGCTGTGCTGGTTGTACTCGTGGGAGCAGTAGTGTTGGCGCTGGCAAGAGCAGGCGGCAGAGTCCTGGGGGCTGGGGAAGGGCCAGCTGTGGAATTGACTGTCTTTGCCGCAACAGGGGCTGTGGTGGAGGGTGCAGTTTTTGCAGTGCTGCTGGCAGGCGTTGGATCCCTCGCCTGCGCTTCGTTTGCTTCCTGGGAAGTGGAGGGAGGTCTTTTTGGAGGAAGCAGAGGCTGTCTGGGAACATACGGCTCCTGAGGTGGTTCCAGCTCGGGCCCAGAGTGGCTGCTGGATGAGCCTGCAAAGTGAGACAGCTCGGTTTAAGAGCCGGGAGGGCCCAGAGCAGGGTGGGAAGAATCAGATGAGAATTCAAAACTGGTCCTGGGAGAATCTGAAGCAACCGATTTTGTACACATCTGGTTTCTTACCCTGCCTTTTCTTTGGTTCCTCAGCTGGAACAGGCTTCCTAAGGCTGGATGGCTTTGTGGCCTCTTCCTCCTGGCTGGCCAGGTTACAAACCCCGGGACCACCGATTGGGACTGTGTGGCCATTCTTCAGTGCAGGTGGGTTCAGCTTGTCTGGTTCTTCACCATCTGCAAAGGGACGGGAGGGGAGAGAAGCAAACAGAAAACACTCAGAAAGCACGAGACGGAGGAGACGTGGCTTACTGAACTGCCATCGATCCGCACCAACTTCTCTCTGGCTTCTGAAACAGCCTTCAGTCTACCTTCTGCAGAGGAGAGCACAGCAACACCAACTAGCTGAAGCTGAGAGCCCTTGATTTCATTATCAGCAAGCAAAGCAGTACAGCACTGTATCCCATCAAGTGTTTTTCTTCTTCAGCAGCCTCTTTATCTACCACCTTGTTTAGAAAGAATGCTACCGCATTTAAGACTAGTATGCCCAATGCTGTGCTACAGCCCAAGGAAGTTGCAACCGCAGTTAAAAACCTCCAGCAGCTTCTGTATCTACCCGCCATTACAGAGCAGTCACAAATTCTCTGCTGCACTACAAAATCCAACACTAGCCAAGTAATCTACTGGACATGCAATAATAGATTTTGATAAAATCTTAGAATCAGTTGAAGCACCTCTATTTTCCTTCTGTTTCTACCCTGAATTCGGCACAAAAATCACTGCCCTGCCCAAAACATCCCACAGCAAAGCACACTTCCTCGCTTTTTTACCTTTGTTTTAATCAGATGTAATGATCCATCTCCGGAATCTGATGTAGTTCATCTTGACTACTTCTGCTTTTACAGAGGGAGTTTCCCAAATGTTAGAAGCAAGACCTCTTTTGGAAAGAAAACCATCCTTTTTTCAGCCCATGCTTTTGAGAGCACTTAAAGCCCTAGTCACAATGAGGAAATACTAAACCATTCTCTGCCTCTGTAATTGCCCTGACGGGACAAACTCTTCGTAATATTATTCCCAAAAATCAGACTTAGCATCTGCTCTAATGGGGCACTGCCCATTTTGACTGCTTTCCAACTCAAGAAAACTTGAATAGATACATCACCAATTTGATGAAAAATCCTTAGCATTTTCAGGCTACCATCTCTCAAACAATTGCAGCGTATGGCATCATGGGCCCCCCCGGTGTCAGACCCCAGCATGCTCTGTTGCTCTGATTTTTGATGATTTATTCCACCGTCCTCTTCACCTCTCCTCTACCCCCCAAGGTATTATCTCTCCTTCCCTAACCTGGTGTTATTCAGAAGCTGAAAGCAAAGATGCCAAGAAGCCAAAAGCTCCCCGGGCTTTCTTTTCTGCAAAAAATCGCCTTGGTTCCTAAGAGGAGGTGGAAGACCGCGCTGCTTCACTTGCTTAGCTGCCCTTCCCTGAAACGCAGGAAGTACAGACAGCAACAAGAGGGATTTTCCTCCCCAGCCAGGGCTGAAACTCAAGAGATGAGCCGGAGCTTTTTACAGCAGCAATTGCCTCTGGCTAGCCGAAGTTTTCAGCAAGGGAGACGGGAACGGTATGATCTAGCTTTCCTTTCCATTCAAACCTTGCGTGCCCTTCTCTGTCAGGGAGCTGTAGCATGTGCGGAACGCTCCTGATAGGAGTGAGGTGGTGTGAGAGGGCTGACTTCAGTTCCAGTGACCTCCTTCAAGGTCAAGACAGTCCAACTGTGAGCCCAGCACAACCTGCTGACCGCCAGCCCAGAGAGCAGCAGGGCCTCCTCTCCCAGCCGCACCGGGTTTGAAAGCCTCCACTATACCTCTTCCCTACCTCCTCGCTCACTCGTGTCAAAGGGTTTCCAGCACTTTCTCCCCTAAGAACTTGCCTAAGAAAATTAACTGACCTTATAAGAGCAGGTTTTAAAATTGCAAGCAAATACAATAACCTACCACCGCCGTCTTATGACTGCCCAAGTGTCTTAAACTCATAGAAGGGATTAAGATAATGCGCTTTCTAATCTAACCCTCCTGACAATACTGACTGCTCTCCCTCATACCTTGGGTTTGCACTTTGTCCAGATTATAGCCATCTTCTGTTTCTTAAGTCAGATCAGATGACTCAAAGCAGAAAATAATTCCATCTCTTAGCCACGCTTCTGTTACACCCATATTACAGTTTGGAAGATCCTCCTCTGTCATCTCTAGTTGGAAGTTTGTTACCCAAAGCCTTTGATCTCTCTTCCACAGTTTCATCCTGTGACCTCATACACTTTTGTACCCCAGTGAACTCTTCCTCCAGCCCAGCATTTACACCCTCAGGTAGTTGTAGATGGCTTTCATTACAGTGTAGCTGCAAACAACCATGTTAAGACTTTTCCTCTCAGTTCTGCTTTCAGCAGTTTGGTCTGAAAACCACTTTTTCACCTCTGCTTTTCCACTTTGCATCTTTCTTAGAAGACCCCTGAAATTTGCATTAGGTTAAGGCTGCCTCTGCAGTATGCCTTTCGAGGTACGATTACACATCGCTCTAAGCCAAAGACCACACTGCCGCCCAGGCAGGTGGGTTGCTCTCCCACCACATGTTCCTGCCCCCCTCCCCTTGTACCCGCATCACCCAGCACGCAGCCAGGTGACTAGATGGTGAACTGATCTGCCTGAAAAGTTATTTTAGCAGGATGGCCCCAATTCAAGAGACATCAGGGATGACAGAAAAGGGGATAAGACTTCTTTGACAGCAGGGCAAGCTTCAATAAGCTTAGCCGTGACTAACTGTCACACCATACCATGAAGCGTCTCGTCTATAACTCTTTGAGGAAATGCCCCTACCCAGGCAGCTCAAAAGTCATCAATTGGTTTCTTTTTCCAAGCTTAAGGCCTTCGAACCTGAGCTCCGAGGTCAGCGGCTCTCCCGCAGTGGTTAGAGTGCAGTCTGGAGCGTGATCAGAACAAGCCGGAGATGGTGAGAGCAAGTGTGATGGGGAAGCTTAGCAGGACAAGACAAGGCAGCTGGAGCGGGACACGTACGGGAGGGACAGGATAGGAAGTGACACACAGAACACCCCTTCCCTCCCCGCTGGCAGCAGACAGGAAGATGCCCAAGACAGGCATCACGCTTTCTTAGTAATATCTTCCTAACTGAACAGGCTGCCTTCCTTGCCAGGTGCAAAAGTCAGACGAGAGAGCATATTGAAAAGGGCAAGACAGACGGGAACCACATTAGCAAAGAGCCCTTAAATTTGTCTCCCAAGAAAAAATGGCTGCAAGGGTGAGGTTTTGCCAGAGGAAGATCAGCTACACAGAACACAAGACAGGAGGAGAAGTTCATTTGCAGACTCACCCTGCTCAGGGTCTTCCAACAGAACCCCTCTTTTTACCAGCTCCTCTCTTGGCTTTCGCATAGAAATCTTTCGTTCTAAAACTGATATTAAATTGGAAAAAAAGCACTCAGAAAACAGGGTAAGCTAGAAGTTCAAGAAGATACTTTTTTAAAGGGATCCTCTGGAAAGGAAATAAAAGGGCTTCAAATTTCACTGGTTTTGCATGGATTAAGAGGAGGGAGGAGGGACTGCACGTTCAGGCCTGCACTTCACACTAGATTGGTGATCGTGGAGCAAACCCTCCCTCCTCCTCACAGCTGCTTGGGGAGGTTCCTTGCAAGAAAGGAATTTGTTTGTCTGAAACTACTGCTCCATGGCAAGGTGTTTCTGGAGAGATTGCAGGTGCCAGCCCGACACCAAAGTCACATTTTGGTTCTTGTGTGTGTGTCAGCACTCAGGCTTGTGACAACAAGCCCTTCTCACTAGCCAGATGGCTAATGGCAGGTTTCCCAAGCGGAGGAAGGGACTCCCACCCACCCCGATTACTCTACCTTCCGATGTCTCCTTAAATTTGTCACTGCTCTTCTTTTTCCTCCACTTCCAGGGTTTGAAGATCTTGCCAAAGCTTGAGAACTTGCTTTTCCTCTTTGTAGGAGGTGTGGTGTCACCCGATTCCAGAACATCTACCCCCATGCCGGCATCAGTTGGGGGGTGATCCACCTCCTCGGCTGCACAGAAAAGAATAAAGAAGTTACCTTTGTGCTGCAGATAACAGCTGCCATCTCCCACCAGCCTGCCCCTTGCACACTGGGAAACACACTGGGAAACGGTGGCGCACATTCATGCAAAGAAGGTAGCAAGACTCCATGCCTTCAGGTAACCCGTCAGCATTTCACATTAGCTTGGGGAGGCAAGAGTGGGGTTTCCAATGTTAACAGTGCAAAGGGTAACTGATAAGAGGCTTCCTAATGAAACAAGGATTAGTTTAAATTTGCAGTGTCACAGCTTCGCCCAAGGAACCCAAATCACTTTGCTGCAGTTTCTCATCTTCAGTTGGAAGCAACTGGTGCTAGACACAAGTAATTACATGAACGCAAATACCTTCCAGACTGCAGAGCCGAGTTTCATGTCTACACACACTGAAATTACCAGACCCATTACCACAGCTGTATGTGCTAGAACTTAGCCTCTCTGATTTTTCCCTCTATAAATAAGGCCAGCAACACCGGCCAAGAGCAACAACTACACAGGAAAGCAACACAATACAGGCCTGCGCTCCACCTACTGTACTCGAAGTCTCTGGAGAACAGCACAAGAAGGACATGGAGGAGGGAAGGGACATGCAAAAAAACCCCCAACTTGCTGCAACAAAAAAAGCTCATAAAGGAACAACTTGCGAAGCAGAACCAGAGCACGAAACGCTAAGCTGGTGACTGTCAATTCTGGCTTGCCTGGTGTTGGTGTTTTCCGGGTATTTGATGAAACATAAGGGAACACTTACAATCAGCAGAATCTAGCAATGCCTGCAAAAAAATAAAAATCAGAGTGCACACAACCTAAGTGAAGCCAGCTGGTGGCCCGTTTCATGGTCTTCATTTACAGACCGATAATCCCTTAGCTTCAGCACTGCAAAAGACAGGAGCACCCAAGCTGCGTCGCAGAACTCCGTGAAAACACGCAATATCGAGAACAGAGCCTCGAGACTTCACCTAGAGCCCTACGATGCAGTCCTGCCAAACACCGCATACCACAGGCTGAGGTGCTGTGTTACAAATTGCACTTGTGCGTCTTATTTTTGAGCCTCTAAGTCAAATGTTCTGGAGTTTGCAAACCTTCTGGGATCACAAAAGACCTTTTAGTCAACTTCAGACAAGCCTGTATGACGTGCCTGCAGAAAAGACAATACCCTGCAGGCCATGTGGAAAGTTCAGCCAAGAATCCCATCTCCTGAGGCTAAGAGGAATTTTAGGGGAAAGCCATTTTGCACATAGGACAAAGAGCTCACAACGTATCTGCTATATCCTACAAATATTCACCAAGGATACAGACCCAGATGTGAAAAAGCAGATTCCTGTCAACATGGGGAAGAGCAGATTCAGGACAGGGGAAAAAAAACAAACAGGAAATAAAAGAGTTGTTTGATGGAGCTCTACCTGCAACCCTGAAGTGCTTCCTAGCATGAGATTTCAGACCCCAGGAAGCGTCAAGCACGGGGAGCCCCAGCCACGGGCTCCCGAGCAGCCTCAGGCCGGCTGGACTGGGCACAGGCTGTCACTGTGCAACACTGCAGGACAGACAGACCCCCAATTTTTCAGTCTGAGCACAAATGAAATGGAAGATCACTGAATAATAGGGAAGAGAAGAGCAACAGAGACCATGCTGGCAGCACAAGGGAAACCGGAGAGTATTTCAAGTAGGAGGATCTAGATCACAGGCAAGAAGTGCAGTCTTTAATCAAATGACGGAGGAAGAGGGAAACCAGCCCAGGACTCCAGTTTACTGAGAGGCTGGAGCATCAAGGAAGTGCCACTGTGCTAACCAGCAGAAGAGGAAAAAAAAAAGGCTTTTCAAAGCTGATTATGGCCATTTCGGACTTTACCTGAAATGCATGACCCTTCCAGCTCTGTACAGGTTTCTCCCCTCTCATTCGTGGGACTCCAGATTCCACACAGTGGTGGTTGATGGGGTTTTGCTGTTTGGTTGTTGGTTGTATTTTTTTTGTTTGTTTGTTTTTAAATCAGCCCCCTAACAGAAAGCTCACTCAGAACCAGTGAAAAGCTGATGCCAGCCAACATTTATTTGAAAGAGCAAGATAAATTCCACATCGGAGCCGCTTCTTAAAAAAAAAAAATCTGGCTTCATAACAGGAGAGAAGTTGGGTGGAAAGTAACATACAAGATGTCAGCACCGACCTGTGATTTTCTACTGGGAGGGAGGGAGGGTGGAAGTGGGGGCAAAAAAAAGCGGCATTTGAAGCTCCCAGAAACCCAAGAGGAATTGTCTGGATGTTTAGAGGCACTTTCTTCAGAGACTAGAACATTAGCCCTGGAGTTGTACATGTAATTTTAAAAAGCAGTATTCACTTTGTTCAACAGAGCGTTCCCAAAGTTTACCAGGCAGGCAAGACCGCTTGCCAGGCACAAGCTGCGGACTGAATTTGGATCCCAAGTGCCACGCAAAGGCATT
The DNA here is from genome assembly GCF_000699145.1 of Aptenodytes forsteri. Taxonomy (NCBI): domain Eukaryota; kingdom Metazoa; phylum Chordata; class Aves; order Sphenisciformes; family Spheniscidae; genus Aptenodytes; species Aptenodytes forsteri. Next base: position 445,762 of record NW_008795030.1, read on the forward strand.
TCCCTCACCTTTCCAAGGAGCAGTAACAGCACTGAAGGCAGTCGTACCAAGCTCGCTTCATATATATCCCTTCCCTGAATTGCTCTTAGGAATGTAACTTATGTGCTGTCTGCCACCCAAGGTGTCAGAGTGCTGCACTAAGCAAAGTAAGTTATTAAAAGAAAACTCAACCATCAGGTCCACAGATTAATGAACGGAGACCTCAGCAAGCTGTGATGTCTCCATTTCCAATTAGAGGGAGAGCAACACAAGCATTCCCCCGCCACAGCCACCTCCGAGCAGCTAGGGAGGAACAGTGGACATGAAAGGATGAGCCGAAACTGCAAGGAGACACACGATATACCCAAAGCAGGAGCAGCTAAAAGCAGGGAGAGTGGGGGAGAGCCCACACGCGAGTTTTACTCCAGGCGGAAGAACCTCTTTCAGCAGCTTCTGCAGTCCAGGTCTGGCTGTCAAATAAAATACCATCTCAGGGTGGAGTCCCACCCCAGGTGCCTGACTGCCATTAGTTGCAATCACACAGGTTAATACAAAAGCTAGGTTTCACAATGACATTCAGCATCGATATCGAATAACTCGGTTCTTGCTTCTCTGCCACGCTACTCCATCAGCCACGCTGTCAACTGCTTGTAGGCTCGTGCTGCGCATCAGGTCTCATCCAACACGAAAACACTCCGTTTTGCTGTTTTATAATCAGTTCCGTGTCTAAAAACAGCCATGCAAGAGGGGGAGACAGGCATACCGTGTACCCCTTCATAGCATAAACCCACAGTCCAAATCATTTTCACCATCCCTTTTGCTCTGTGTAGAATAAAACTCTATACACGTTACTAAACGGTGTGAACATCCCGAGCCCACTACAGCCCACGGGGTGATACCGATGCCATGAAAGCAGTTTCCCTCCCGGATACAAAATGGGATTCATTCTGTCCAGTTCTGCAGCACAGGCTGCTCACAGGAGAGCTACTTGTAATGCCCTTCCGCAGCACTCTTCCTTTTACCATCCATAATTACCACACCGACATAGACATTTAAAACAGTCTGTTGTGATGCAATTATGAATTACATTTACTGCTAATTAGTGGGTGGATCAGCAGCTGTAGGTGTGTTTTACCGATCTCTATTTTAAATAACTTCATTGTTCCGTGATTGTTCACATTAGATAGTGCTCATACTCCCTCAGAAAAGGACCTTCCTTTCCATTCACAGCCCATTTCCAGCTCAAATTTCCATGAAACGGTGCAGAGAGGACATTTCTTGCCCGAGCTGCCTTCACTGTGAAGGGAGCCTCGGCAAGGTGGATTCTCTGTGCCTCCTCTTGATCTGCTCTACAAGGTACAGGAGGGTCCCTAAGCCACGTTGCAATGCAAGGCAGAAACCCCTCCTTATCCGAGTCACGCACTGGGAAACTGCTAAGGAACCACAGCGCAGTGCTCGGGGAAAGAAACGGGGCAAAAAAAGACGAACGGGACTTTAAGTGAAGGGTGAGAAGCATCAGGAAGCTGATGCCCTCGCCCAACCCGGCCCTTGCTCAGCACCACGGCTGTTTACCTGCGTGGCAAGTCTGTGTCCAAGAGACCAGCCTCACCTTCTTCACTGCGGTCCCAGGCTGGAAAACCCATTTAAAATGTATGAAAAAGGGTAAATGAGGTCACGCAGGTGAACCCAGGGGAGTCCTCATTAGAAGGTCAAGAGCTTTCCAATAAGCAGGTCCCTAATGTGCCCCCATGCCAAAGCACGGCCTTGTTTAACCTTTCTGCAAGAGCTACATGAAGTACCCACTTCAGAAAAGCGACCCTGAAGTAGGGAGAGCCCCACAGAGCCCACCCTGACACCAGCACGCCATGCCTAACGCACCGCCCCGCAACACGGCCCCAGTTGAGAAAAAACCTCCGGACTAAAACACCTACTGCAACTTCTGCACGCTGCCCCAGGCAAGCGTGGGTGCTGCTCCTCGGGGAGATGTCCTGGAGCACTCAACCTGCCATGCCTCGGACAGACCCCCAGGACCCAGCCCGCCTGGGGAGGGAGTCATGCCCTGGCTGCTATCTCCCAGCTTCCCCACCAGAGCCTGCTGCCATTTCAGATCTCCTCTCTGAAACACTTAACATGCCCTGATCATGTTCCAGCAAAACAAGCAGGTGAATTTGAGCTGTTTAAACAGCAGATTTGTGTTAACCCAAAATGTTTAGACTGAAATAGTCTAGGGAAATGTCACAAAATTGGCACAGCCTGGAGACACAAGAAGGCAGAAAGCTCCAGCAGTGCCAAGCAGCTAGGGATGCAATTCTCCATCAGTACGCCTGGCCAGCTGGTCTTTCAAACCCTCCCCCTGCAGACTGCTACACACATTCACACTCAAGTCTTGCCGTTAAAATGCAGGCGGAAAAAAAGCTCTTCTCCCGCTGCACCTTGTGTTAGGTGCAAACTGTTGTGGCAAGAACATGGGTGGTGTTGAGCTACAGCTGTAATGTTTTTTTTCCAGAGAAGAGAAACCATTTCAGTGGAAGAAGCTGGAGACTCGCAGTTGGTCTCCAAGCTCATCACGCCGTCAGCAAGCGGCTGCGGTGCTGCATGTGTCATCTGCTCCCAAAGCTTTTGTCAGGCTTGGGGCAGCCATTGCTATTAAAGATGGTAAAGCTTTCACTTCTACCACTACTCTCAATGGGTCAAACCAGCGGAGCCAGGATCCGTGGGGTCAATTAAAAATACCGCACGCGTTCACACCACTGCCATGCACGTGGGACACTCACAACAGCAAGCAGCTACCTAGCTGACCTTTAGGAAATACCAACATATAAATGTAATGGTTTATGGTCACACCGTGGTCTAGGGGACGAAAAGCCATTGCATGAGCAAATATAGTTAACCCCCCATCTTCAGAGATCAAGCCCCAGAACATCCTTTCAATGCGCTACCAGCCTAGCAAAAGGCACAGTAGAGACTTCAGGTACCAACATGAATAAACAAAAAGCCTTTCCTTCGTTAAGGACCATCTCTCATAGGGAAGATACCTGCAACAGTACACGAGATAGCAGCACCTCTGATGCACATTATTAAAAAAAAAATTAAACCCAAGCTGTGTCTAGTGTCGGTCATTGCTGAATTAGTCCTGGTGAATTTTTAAACCATTTTAAGTCAGGCCACATACCACCAAAAGCCAGCATGGCTATGGAGAAGTTTATTTTGTTTTTAACGGGCACACCATTACATAAGCTAAAAATCACTTTAAGATCCAAGTTACAGACCCTAACAAAGCAAGACCGAAGGCTGTGAATAAATCAAAGACTTGCATCCCAGATGCTGACAATTCATATTATATTGCTATACGTCTGGGAGGGAAACTACTGATTTCCAGTGTTCATGAAGAAAATGGCACAATCCTTTAAGGATGAAGGGTCAGTGAGTCCCAGGACAGGGCTGCAGACTGAAGCTGTTAGGAAAAGACTGAGAACATGCTGCTTTTCTCCCTGAAATATCTCTGCAGACATCCAAGAGTTGGTAGAGCAGATTTTAGCTCCAAAAGAAGATGCATCTCACCACTGCCTACACTACAACAGGCTCTTTAACCCAGTCCTTTTCAGAGATGTTAAGATCTGTTAAATTCTATATTCATTAAGAGACATCCTTGCAAAGGAAACAAGAAAGCATCAGTGTTTTGCTTTGTAACAGGACTTGCATAGTGTGTAAATCATGAGCTTGAGCCAGATTCTTTCCATCTGCAAACCACAGTTCACCCAGAACCTGATCCATCTCTTATCGTAGTAGTTACTACGGGATTTCCACAAATCCCAGGAGTTTCTGTTCACAAGGAGCTCACCAGGCATTTCTGTCTCTCAGTCATAGCCTCAAGGCTCACAGACAGACGGAACTGCAGCAGTGAGACTATGCTACAGCAAAAGACAGTGTAAACGCTTAGCTGAGAGCTAAAGAGCACTCAGACAAATTAGGCGCTTCAATGCCACGCAGCAACTCTGAACTCTTTTGCTTAATCACCTCTACTTCCCTAAGTTACACATGCACGTGAAATTCTGCTGTCACAAGCCCAAAAGGTGCATCAGGAACTTTTGCTGAGAATGTGGCTGCTCATTCCACACCCAACATCACCGTACCTTCAGAAGCGTGTTTTGCGGTACAGCCCGGACCTAAGGCTACAGCGGGACCAACTGCCTCGCGACACCGAGCCTGCGCGGGATCCTCACTGGCTAACGCCGTGGGACCGCAACAAACCCTCCCGTTGCCAAAACAGTGTTGATGCACAGGCTGGAGAATAATTCAGCTCCCTCGTCTTCAGCTTTGTTGTGCCGGGCAGAGCAGTTAAGAATCCAAAAAGCTTTCAAGCAAACAGCTACAACTCAAAAAGCAAACAAAGACTCTTTTGAGGGAAATGCTGTTAAGGTTAAAGTATCAAAAAAAAGCACTTTAGGTAAATGTTTCTAGCTTCCTGTAACAGCTTTAAAAACTTCATGTGCATTTCCTGAATGGTCCAGGGAAGACGTGAATCCTGACCTTAAAGCAATAAAAGACTGTGCTCACAAAACAGCCTCAAATAGTCCCGGCCCTTGGCTTCCCTGTCTTTTGTACGCTTCTAATCACCATAATCTTCACAAGACTTTTCTTTTCAACAGCATCCTGCCAAAGTTAATGCACGAACCATCTCTTCAAGTTCACAATTTATTCAGTAGGAACTATGCAAGCTGTGCCATGAAAAAAGACTTCAGATAGCAAATGACCATTTGCGGAAACACCAGGTCTGCTGGCCTCCAGCCTCCGGCAAAGGACAATGTCATTACACCAAGTGAGCCCACTCCCCTGAAAATTACCACCGTCTCTGGTGCTTGATGAGAGAAAGAGCCCAGGACTGAACAGGTCGGCTTCTAACAGCGCGTAAATCCAATGGAGCTGTTAATCTCCATCGACAGTACGAAGACAACTGAACTTTTACTTCTCCCTTCCACTCTCTCAATACCACTTATTTTTTAGCAGCTCTTGAACAATGCTAGCTGGATTGAACTGGGGGTGGGGAAGAGAGAATCACTGGTTTAATCTGAGCCCTAAAAATGCTTGGTAGGTTCAAAGTTGTAAGAGTGAAAAAGAACGAAAAAAAAATTAATCTGTATCTCAGGGAGCTCTCCACGCGCAAACGTCAAGTGTTTCTCTAAAAATCAGGTAATTTCACTTTACAGATGAGAGTAAGCAACTCTGCCCACACAGCTGACAGCAAGTCGGTATGAGATAAAAGGGAACGGCACGATGCGTAAAGTCTCCTCTTATAGTCAGTGCATCGCAGTCCCAGAGCTGGGAACAGCACCTAAGACAGAGACCTGGAAATAACACTGACCTACACACAGCGTTCTGGAAGTAGGGCTACTTCCAGGACTCAAAGCAAGGTTGCGTTTGCTACAGCCTGCCAGTTACTCAGACACCTCGCGGAGTAGAGAGAAAACAAGCAGGAAGATGACTGCCAAGCCCCTTCTCCCCCCAAAACTACTTCAGCTGCCCCAAAAAGCCGGGTGTCATCACACACAAGGAGGCAATTCTGGGCAGCTTTGATCCGGGCAGACTATCGGGGGGGCTCGGGGCTGGCTCCTACCCGACTCAGGTGAATTTTAGTGCTGCCCAAGCGCTTTGCAAAGCTACTGTCCCTGAACCTGGCTGTGCAAGACAGAGGCTATCCCTAAAAACTGCAGCATGGAGCCTGTCCGAAGATCAGCAGAACACGTTGCACAGCGATTGCATGTGACATGAGTAAGAGAAAGGAAGGAAATGGAGTTATTTCTCTGGTTTCTCTTCCCAGGTCCCAAGCCGGGCACAGGTTACACAAGCCCCGCATTCCACTCCCCTCGACTCCTCCGTTTCACCTGCAGTCCTGCCCTGCCGCAGCCCCAAAGTTTCCTCCGTCTCCCTTGCCCTCCATTACTCACCAAAAGCAGCTGGATTTACCGGTCTCGAGAAGTGCGGCTGCCCCATTAGATTCTTTTCTAAGCAGCTCGCCGGGAGGAGGCGGGAGGGGGAGAGAGGAAAAAAAAAAGTCTTCCCTGAGAGAGCACTTTAGTCCTTTAAAATGATAAATCCACACTTTGGACTGGGAAAGAGCCCGGCAAGCGAGGCGGCTGCCAACTCTCAGGCAACGGCACGGGCGTCCGACGGTCCAGCGCAGGTCCTGTTCTCCCCGTACCCCATGGCAGAGCACTTGATTCTCATAAATAGGCGTCCGTGCCAGCTCCCTTCACGCAGGAATGCCTGTCATTCCAGCGCCGAGCTGGCTAGGGCCGAAGCTCAGGAAGGGGAGGAGACAGCCAGCCACGCTCCAGCCACTTAGCTGCATAATCCAAATCATCAACACCCCTCGCTCCTTCCTCGCATCAAGTTTAGGGAGAAGAGAGAGAAGCTGGGAGCGGGGAGAGAGGGAGACCAGGGTGTTTTGCTCAAGGAAGGGCTTGGAGAAACCACGCACGCCAATGCATGGAGTGGTTTCACCTCCCAAACGAGATCAAAGAGGTAATGGAGTACCTGAGCCTGCGAAATACAAACCAAGGCAGCGATGAATGAGAAAGCACGGTACTCTAACTGTTGTAGGAGCTGCACTATCCTGACAGTAAAGGGAATTTCAAAAAGAGTGCCTGAGCTGATATGCATCTAGCCAGGCGTATAATAAAAATACAATTCCATAGCAATTCCCCTCTCCACCAAAGTTACCAGGAAGAAGGTAGGAGCAGGAAGCGTGTCTTCTCTTTTAATTTAAATTTAACAAAGGAAAATTTAAATTTAACAAGGAAGAGTTTATTTTTTATTCGTGTGTCACATCTCGATGGTTAAGGTAACAAATATCCCCCTCAACATTTGCACTATAACAACAAAGATCTCCAGAGTTTAAATATGTCCACTTGGATTCTTTAATTTTTCATCAAAATTTGTGTTCGGACTTCAGTGAACCCACAGATCATTTCCAACCCCTGTGCACCATACCACAGAGGAGTGGGAAAACCTTTAACATCCAGAAGCTTAATCTTAACTCCGGGGAAAAGGAAAAACAATTTTCAAAAACATACGGGAATTTGCTGCAGCATCACACCAGCGACTAATCAGGAGCTTGAACCCATCTGACACATCCAGGTTTGCTCTCTCCGCGGTAGGAAGGGCTGTAGGAAAAAGCAGTTTTAAACACACCAAGATTTGCCACGGCCCTCAAGGTCCCTGTCCTTGTCAGGCCAGCAGCCGCAGTACTTCAGTATCACTGAATATTACTCAGGCAGCCAGGAAGAGTTCAGGACAAGCTCACTACTACAGCAGTCCCAGTAGTAAAAATCATCTATTCTGGGAAACAACAAAATCCAAGATTGTCAATTTGGGCTGGCGCAGCTGGGAACAATCAATGCTGCACATTAGTCAGAACAGACACGCAAAGCAAACGCCCGCTTCAGAGCGGCAGAGATCGCCCTTCACAACCGCATGTCGCAGTGGGAGGCAGTTTTGCAGCCAGCACATCCCAGAAAAGGGAAGGGGGTAGTTTTGAAATCTAATATAACTCCACCTAAGCCACCAACACACCTGGAAGACGTTGCTCTTGGTTCCTCCACTAACATACTAGACACGCCATGGGACAACTTGCAAATCCATTCCTCTCTTCCGAAGCACAGCCGTAAAAACACGGGAGGAAGCAGGACACCTCTCCACCTGCACCAGCACCCGGCTCGTCCTTAACCCCTGCCTGCTGAGCAGATGACCACCATCCCCGTGGACAGCAAGAGCACGGCGGCAGGAGCAGGTGGAGGAGCAAGGGATCAGCAGACATGTGGAGGCGGAGGAGCAAATAGCACTCTCCTCCCTCGCGCAGAACATAGGGACGTTCCTGAAAGCGTTGCTCTTCTCAGCCTCCCACCACCAGACACCTCTGTGCTCGGAAGAGGAGCCTGCGTTTCTGTCTGGTCAGCCACAGCAGTCAGTCTTCCAAGTACTTTTGATTTTCATTGTGGGCAATTAACATACTGATTCACAGGCACGCTCCACCTCATTTAAGACTCTTTGCTTTGAAACAAAAGAAAAAGCCATTTTAAAGCCATTTAAATACACTGCCATCTGGCAGAGACCCACAAAGTTCGGAGATAGAGGCTGGAAGACTTCAAGTCTGTAAATCAGCTGTCCAGCTTGGAAGGAGGTCTGGAAAAAAATATCCCTGCATCTGGGAACGCTACAGAATCCTAAACACCGCATCTAGACTTGCCTGACTTCCAAGGAGATTAAAGCCATTGCATTTTATATTGCATTTGCTGTGAATTAAGAGTGCATAAAGCTCTGCTGCAGAACAGATGACACATGGTAGGTTGTTAAAGCACAGCAGCACAATCATATGCCTGACCCCTTATTTCTACATTAGTAAAACATGAAACATTAGCTTAAATTTCAATGAAAGCGATTTAAACTAATGCATTTAAATTCAGAGTGGCTGCAGTCCAAGAGCACGCACGACAGTTACTCAGGCTGTGGTGCCGCACAGTAACTCACCAGGCTGTGAAAAGACAATCATGCAATAAAGCACTTTCACATTTCTGTATCGTTGATCAGGCCTTACGAACCATCACAAGGAGAATAACAAGACTATTTGGCAAAGGCACTTGTAATAAAGTTTGTAGCAGAAGCATTAATATTTGCTTCCAAAACGCAGGACTGTGGTGCTCAAGGAGCAAAGAGATACAAATCTGCACTTCAAACTGCAACTGGGTTCGGACTTCAAACATCCTTTAGGAGTATCAGCCGCAACTCTCTCCTCTTCGGGGTAGAAAGAACAAAAACCCCACCAGAAGAGGGATGGACAAGATGCAGAGAACAGCAGAAATCCAAACCAAAAGTAACACCAACATCATTGTTTTCAAGGTGGACTCCCGGCCAGAAAAACCTGCCAGTCCATCCTTCACTTCCAGCTCTGGACAGAAAGGTGCAAATTCTGCACCAGCAGACACAACGCAAAAAAACGTTCCTGTCTCAACTCTAGCCCAAGGACAGAGCGTTAAGAGCAGCCGTACTTACTGTGCTCTTAAGTAACCCTTTGCGTCCACAGTGCTTTGTCTCACAGCTGGGGAAAAATATGGGACAAAGCAACCTGCCCAAGTTCCCTGCCAACAGCACATGAAGAGCACAGAGCACCGACGCTTGGGGTTTAGCACCCCGTCTCGTAAGGTTGCTTCAGCTCTACCAACAGCAGTAAGGAGACAAAACCTCAGCCCGCATCCAACTGCACATCTAGGACAAAGGAAAATCCACATTTCAAGCAAGGACAAGGAACAAATGTCCAAAATTCCCATAATAATGCAGAAGGGCCATCTGACATAGCAGCAACCAGAAGAAACCAGAGTAAAGCCTTTACTCCTCGAGGACAAGTGACCTTTATGAGAAGGAAGAGCTCAGAATAGCAAAGAGCTTTCTACAGGAAAGCAAGAAGGGATACGGCTGATAGCCCCTTCAATATTTTCTTCTAAAAATGTAGTAACCAAGAAATCCCAGGTGAAAATTTTACAGGATTTCAAGAGAAGTCAGATGGTTGAAACAAAATTACGTGAAAATTTTACAGGAGTTCAAGAGAAGTCAGATGGTTGAAACAAAACAAGATGACCAGTTACGGGCAATAAACGCCCAAGAAGGGGGGTACATCACTTTCCTCTGAAGTTCCATTTCCTCTCCATCCAGACCAGCATCCCACTAAAAACCCGGCATTCAAATGTTAATAGTCTGTTTATATACATTGTCAAAGGAACTCTTCTAGATTGTTTCACTTTAAAATCTAATGAAACCCATAATGAGCACAAATATTAGCTCCTCTAATAAAGACACTGTTGTTCACATTTCACTTCACACCAACGTGAAACACCGCATTCATCTGCGGTGACTCAGACATTTGTGTTCCATGATTCAGCCACAGGAACGTTAAAAAGGACTCTTGCGTGATCCCATCCATGCAGATGGAGCTGTCTATTAAAACCAGCGATACTGGGCGTTTTCCTTTAGAGCCCATCAGCAAAGGAGTCAACAGTAGCTACGGGATGTTTGAGGCTCTTTCCTTGCTGGGGATGCACCCACCTGAAATACCAACGCAGGCCCACGGTACCATCTTACCAGGAGGGTTGGCAGGGAGAAGAAAAAGCGGCAGCACCGCAACTCTGGATGCGTTTCACCACAATCTGTTTGCTAGCAATCCTCAGCAGTTTTGGCAGAACAAGGAGAATATGAAAAAATATCTATTATATATACGTAACAGCTCTGGCTACCTACAAAGATGACCATTTCTGGGCTGTGCTCCGAAAAAGAGCATGTGGAAGAGTTATTAACTACGACAGCAGACCAAGGGAAAGCAAGCGGGTAGGAAGCCGGGTAGTCAATCTGAAAGGTCACAAGGCAACACAACGTGACGCTCTTCCTTTCTCCTCACATGGCATTAAAAGTCAGCCCGATACCCGGTGTGGAAATGGAAAATGGTTTATTTATTAGCCAGCTGGCATCGCATTGTTCAGGTTCTGTATACTTTGATGAAAGGGCGCTGGTTCGGATGAGACAGAAAAGTGAGGTAACCGCTCCTAAACCACATGATTTCCTCCATGCTTCCTGTGACATTTCCAAGAGGGAAACTCCTATTTCCCAGAGCATTCCAGTCCCCTTGTCCCCACCAATTAGTCAGCATGGCAATAGCGGCTGCTCGATCTCAGAAAGCAAGGGGCAGCCGATCTAGCACACGAGGAACCGTCTTGGTGCCACCACGTATGTGCTGGTGGTGGGGAAGGTGAGCAACCCACGTCCTACAGCAGCCCAGATGTTGACCGGGATGGAGCACAGCTGGAGGAAGAACACCGCTCCGAGCTCAGCAGCGGCCTCTGCCAACGAGCTGACTGACAGCACGTTCAGCCTCATGTTTAGGAAGGGAAAATAAAGCTGAGGACATGCTCCTGGAAAGCATCGTGATCGCAGCGAGTACCTGGAACACAAGGAATTGCTTAATTGTCACAAGGACCAGGCTAAAATCGCATAGTAGGTCTTGGGGCCAAGAGGAGCTTAAGGCCAAAATATCCCCCAGCCTTGTTTTCCAGCGGAGGAAGTGCAACTTTCAATGAGAGCGTATTTTAGCCAGTACCGAAAACGTATCATCTTCAGTGCCTCCTCACCATTCACTGTAATTACAACATACACTAAATATTTTCTTGTTTACTAGTGAGGGAATGCTAAGGAATGTAATCCTGACAAAATTAAAGATTCAGTCACATCTTGGCTAACTCGATCACCGCGGTGATTCATGGCTATGCCATCTTGAGGCAAGGGAACCTCCAAAGCTGACAAACTACTTTTTGGAGCACCTTGAAGCAGCATTGAAAGAAACACTGGTCAGAAGCCAAAGGAAGCACGGATATAGGACACATTCCAGCAAAGCATCAGGCATCAGCAAAGCATCAGCATATTCCCAACAGTGAAGCACTCGGAGGCAGGATACCCATCTGCCACTTCCAGCTATATTATTAGGAACACATTAAGCGAAAACACGGAGAAGAAAATTACATTAATTATTCCATTGTTTAGGGAAAAATCAGGCATGGCATTTAGCTTAACTCTTATGTAACTCTCTCCCTCAGCAAAAACTAAGATACTCAAAGAACCTGTAAACTAACATCACCTAAGGCTTTCCATTGCAAAACGCTGGAGATAAAGAATGACAAAACTAGCAGAGCTTCAGCACAAATCAAAAATATATCCCTCTCCTTTCAAACCACTACCCGGCATGTGCTTTTAGGACTGGCACAGCACAAGTATACAGTGCTCTTCCTAAGCGAGCGGCTGCAGTACAGACGTGCTAGACAGTCACATCCTCTGTCTGTGTTAACCACCTTACTGGACAAACCTATGATTTTACAGCTTTATACAGATATTATTCAAAATAACCGAGTCCTTTGGCAAAGAGATAAGTCCACCTACGCCACCCACAAAACTGATGGGACAAGCTCAGTTAAGCACTACACTGGAGACTGCAAACTAACAGCAAGAATAGCAGTAAATATGGAATCTCTAAAATAAGATTAAATTGAAATTAACCCTCAGAGGCAGCACTATATTTAACTCTAGAAGCTAGTCTGCAATGTATAGGTCAAGGTCCACAGGCTAGTATCCCTGCTCTGATTCATTAAAAGACTCATGATCCCAAATTTCTCTTCCTACCTCTGATCCTTCAAGATGACAAACTAGGTCTTGAGCTGAAAGCCTCTCTGCCCACACGCTAGCCGAAAAGAAAGGCAGCAAGATTCCTCTGTAAAAGTCTCGTTCCCTCTTTTTAACATTTCACAGAAATCTCAGCAAGTGCACTCGCTCTTCATATCTGAAGATGAAACTGCAGCAAAACATTTTAGTATTTCCTCTGCCACCCCAAAAGGGCTCATTGCAGGCGCGCCACACCAATAAGCCAAATTATCCTTCAACACCTAGAGCTCTTCAGTCTGAAGTTACATTTTTTCCAAATTACTGCACAAAGCCAGCCGGTGCCAGGGCATCCTACCATCCTTCACTCACTTGGCTCTGCCCAGGGAGACTTACAAAAGCGCCTTGGTTTAGCTTTTGGGGAACACCCAACTTCCCCACCGCACCTGCTCTGCTTTAATTATTGACTAGGCTAGAAACTCCTTATTAAAATGCAAGGCAAGTTTGGCACACAATCTCAGCTTCTGATCATCTCAAGCAGACACATTTGGAACAGAAACCCAAATTCCCTGCCACAGTTTAGAAATTAAAAGGAATGGCAGATAGATTTGGCTTAAGGCACTTAAATTTGGCAAGAAAACTACTTTTTGCACCCATGCAACTGAAAACTCATAAAATTTGAACTTTTTAACCACGACTTTAGATTCACACACAAACATCAGGTTTAAAAGCTTCCTTTCAAGCGTACTGTGTTTTTACAAGCCATTTCTACCAGAGTGAATCTAACAGGTAATTACAGGTTTGACCTCCATCTATTGCACAGATATGCCTTTTGAAACAATGTGGATAAATATTTGCCCAATGCGAGAAGACAGCTCCAAGAGGAACCATTCCAGTTTATCAACTTTGTGATTCATGTTGATACAAGCTTTATTCTCTATTTAAGGAACAAGATAACGCTTAGGAAGTTCATCTAGCCAAATACGTTTCATAGATCTGCCGTGGACCACCCTAAACAGTGGCACATCCAGACCACAGGTCACACCCAGACAAGAGCCATCAGCAAGACAGTGAGTGAACCTCAACCTCAAGTCTCCAAATATTTACTATTGCTCAACCACCGAGGTGTCTCCAAGCAGCAGCGAGGCTTAAGATTGAAACATGCCGAGTACAAGATTGCTGCTAGCGTGATGAAAGCAATGCTTGGGTTTGTGTTGTGAATCATCCCCTTCCTTACCCCCTTTTGAACTGGCTCACTGGGGAGAGAATTATGGAGGCCCAAAGGAGCTGAAAGCAAAACGTGGGCTCCCCATCTAACCCCCTTAGGCTCCTCTTGAAATCTCGGTCCCTGCCCTGATGCTCCTGTGTTTTCTGCCAGCACCAAGAGCTCTTGTGAAAACAAGACGGTGACAGACACCAGCGCTAAGCGCCATCCCAGAATATGGCACAAAAAGCAGGTGTGACAATTGCAAACAGGTAACTCACGTCCCAAGACACATACAGATCAGGTCCCACAAACCAAATGCTGTTTATGCATCACATTGACTCACCCAAGCTGCAGGGACAATGCCATGGCAATTGTTTACAGTGTCAAGGCCATTTCATATAATTAAAGGAAATGTCAAGAGATGAGATAACACCAACATTTCAGGAGGTACAGCTAATTGTAACCTTGTAAGAAGCTGTTTCTCCCACAGTTGTTCCCCCCTCTTGTAGATGCGACCCTTCACACGTTCCCAGAATCCTCATTTCACATAATCTCACCTAATTTTCTTGCTCCTCCATTTGCAGAGCACCAGCAGTGACCTTGTTTAGGAACAAGTAGCACTATACCAAAACTGCGGGCGAAAACCCTTTCCGAGACTATCAAATAATGCTCCCGTCTACTCACGCTTGGCACAGCTGAACGTGGGGCTGCAGACAGCCCCTGAGCATTGTTGCAGGCACCGCTACCGAGAGGAAATACGGTTAAATTGAAAACAGGACTGTTTCTGCCAGTAAAGAGGTTTGACTGTAGCCCAGCATGACCACTGCAGTCCATCAGGACTGGCTTTGCAGCAGCCAGCTCGAATGCCCACAGCCGCCTGCTTGTAACCGCCGTGAGCTCTGCAAGGGTGAGCTACTCAAATATTTACTCACCTTCTCAGACAAATTTTGCAGCATAAGAGTTATAGCACACTACTATTTCAAGTATGTAAGCTAATAAGCTTACAGCCAACTCAGGAAGCCTTATGTGAGCTGTAGTCCTACCTTCACTTGCAATGCAGATAACCCCCCAAGTCAGTGGGCTAGACAGAGCAGCGTGATTCACCTTGCTCCTGCCCACGGCAGCCTTTGTAAGCCTCACACCTATGTTAAACCCCCTTGAGATAGGGGCTCGGATCAAAGAATCATGTGGCAGAGATTAGGCAGCCACGGAGCTCCATGCTACATCCCATGGCTCCATGAGGCTACAACGCACACTCCCCAACGCTCAAAGAGGTCAACGCTGCTGATTAGGGAGAAGGATCTTCCAGGCAAGCATCAGTACAAAGTCCCCACCATGGCATGGACCAAAGAGTTCCCGCCTCAAGATCCACAGCACGCAAGACCAAGCGGCACCAAAAGTCAAGTTCAGGGGTTTTCAGCTTGCAGGAAGAATGAGCAAGAACTGTCTTTAAGGGGTCCAAAGAGAAGCCACTGAGAAAAGCAGGCACATTTGAATTAACTTCACAGGGGTCTGTGCCTCCTATCAGACGCTGTTCAAAGGTCACAAATGAAAAGTTGAAAACCATGGCTCCAGCAAGCATATTCTTCAAGCCGTAGTTACAGCAAGGATACATCAGAGCAAGCATTTGAATTGGTGCACAAAATTTAGGGTGTGTAAGCATAAACATTAAACCATTTCTCCATGCACTTTAGATTTGAAACAGGGAGTTTGTTCGTGTGCCAGATTCCCATCTAAACAAGCTTGCGGAAGGCGCTAGCTCCCTTGCTGTAAGAATGCCATCCCAGGGCTTCCCCCAAGGTCCCTGAAGTTACAGGCTGCAGTGACGCCATCTAAATCCATTAGCTTATCAACAGCAGGGCTAGCTGACCCCTGGGCACTCAAACTGAAACCCCAGCTGGTCCAAAAATTCTAGGTGGCCCCTTGGCTACACCAGCCCACGTCCTCTCCCTGCCTTCTTTGAGGCAGCCTGGCAACTAGCAACACCGAAGCCCATTTCTGCTGTAAGGGAGCTCCTCGGAGCTTCCAAAGCAAGTCTCACCTTCATCGAGGGACTAGAAAAGAATAAAACTTCATTAAAAAAAATTCTACCGTTCTTACAAAGATTCAGTCAGCCTTAAAAAAAAAAAATAAAAGCTTGGAAACTAAAAGCTGACTGACCCCTTAATGGAACTTTACCATATTTATGGAAATTTCTGGTTTGGCACAAAAACCTCCGCTCATTTAGTGGGTGTTGTAGAAATCACTTCTTTACTCTAGTGACGCTGAAAGAAAGATGCCTGTTTCATTGTTAATTGAGCCTCTGGCTACAGAGCAGAGAAAAAAATGTTTTCCCTGACTTTGAAACTCAAATTCTAATTCTCACCAGGGTGTAGGTCTCTCTCTCGCACGATACGCCGCAGTCTGATTTCTGCCCACAACTGCAGAACCGTAAGTCACTACGTTTTGCCCTGCTGCAACCAAGGACATAACTTGACCTGGCAGCAACAACGCCGTTGTTCCAGCTCACGACAAACCCTGCATAGAAGTCAGGCCACTAAAACTTGGAGGTCTGCGGGCCCAACGGGAAAGCAATCATGTCTACAATGAACATCAGCAAGGGACTGAATATGCATTAGGGCTTTTCTCTCTCCTCCCTACATGATCATTTTGGTTCTTGTGTCTTCCTGACACTGGTCACCTTGCAATTTATCAGACTGCTTAAAAATAAACTCAAGACAATCCTTTTAAAAAAACCCTTTTAAAAGTTACTTTTGTTTAGAACAATTGCTACAGGCTATCACGGACGCAAAATCACGCTTTCAAACCAGAACCGATTATACTCTGCAAATATGATGGCCCGGGAACAGTCTCCGGCACAGGAACTCACTAAACTGCAAATTCTTGATGCCAGGAAGGCATGACGAAGGGAAGTCTCCTTTTATACTTGTCCTTGTTCTTCAGTTCTTTTCCTAAACATTTATTTAGGAATGGGCTCAAGGGATCTTCGCTGTGGAGGAATGAATGGCTTCATAAGGCAACAGGGTGCTCATTATCAAACTCATTTTTCAAAAAAATCCAGCACCACTGGAAAACAGTGCCCCAGACACCACCTCCCAAAATTAACTCTGGGAAGACTGATCAATACTTTATCCTGAACAGGAAAATAAGAAAAAGCCCTGAGACAGGGAGTGTCGAGGGTGCCAGACTGACTAGTATAATCCCATTACAGAGTTACCCAGAGCAAGCAGTTTGCTCAATATTTGTGAGATAACAGGATTAACTTCATGTTCAACATCATTTCAGCGTAATAATTGCAGAATCACTCCTAAGGCCCTAATGTCATCGATTCAACAGGGGATTCCCATCAACCCCCCCACCAGCCCCAGCTTTGAACGCCCATTCATTAGCATCAGCATCTTAAGTTAATTAACTTTGAGAGATTTTCCTTTCCTCCCCAAAGCAAAATGTAACTTAACCCCTGCAATGCACAACGCTTCAGCAGAACAAACTTCTGCCTTCCCTCCAGGAAGGGACGATGTTTACTTTCCTAATCACCACTAACGTCTCCAAGATTTAACGTTCAGATCAAAGGGCTGGGGAGGGGGGGAAGCAGCTTTTTCAACATTTTGGTTGAATTTCAATGAAAATCATCGCAGAGGCTGGTTACAGTCCTCTCAACGATCAAGGGTCAGCCTCAGACGCCTGCCTCGCTCTGCCTTCCTGAGATGGGGAGAGGGTGTTGATCCACCCTTTGAGAACAGAGCTACCAGCAGATCCCTCCAGCAAGGATCACCACCGAGTCTTCGGGACTTATTTACCTTGCCAAGAGATGACTCACTGTTCGCCTAGCCCTGGAAATGAGTCCCTTACTGCAGCCGTGCTGGGGAAGTAAAGGGAAAACATACAAAGCAAACAGTACACAGAGCCATTTCCTAGCCCGCGGGAGAGAGCTGGGGAGGACCACAGGAACCGGGCCGTGTTTTTCTACGGGATTCTTACGTGGAGCACGGAAAGTTATTAAATTCCACCCTTTTCAAGCACAGGGGGAGGCTTTTGTTTGGACGCGCTACACCAGTTAGGCCACCCTTATCATTCTGCCCCTAACCTGATGCAATTGCAGCCTGCTGCCGAGTTACCCCCCCACTTCACA